>NC_079190.1:104310808-104518308 GCF_029499605.1 Hyla sarda | reverse complement strand
GCTCGGTACTGGCACAGTAAAGACAGAGATTTTCTTCCCTGCGGCGATTCCTCTCTTCCTGGGTCAGGCGAGACTTATCCACTTGCATGGCCTCCTCGGCGGGAGGCCCAGGCGTAGATTGCAACGGATACTGTGGGAGAGGTGCCCAGAGATCTAAGTCTTTTTCCTGGCGGAGCTCTTGGTGTCGCTCAGAAAAACGCATGTCAATGCGGGTAGCTAGATGGATGAGTTCTTGCAGATTGGCAGGAATCTCTCGTGCGGCCAGCACATCCTTGATGCGACTGGATAGGCCTTTTTTGAAGGTCGCGCAGAGGGCCTCATTGTTCCAGGATAATTCTGAAGCAAGAGTACGGAATTGTACGGCATACTCGCCAACGGAAGAATTACCCTGGACCAGGTTCAACAGGGCAGTCTCAGCAGAAGAGGCTCGGGCAGGTTCCTCAAAGACACTTCGGATTTCCGAGAAGAAGGAGTGTACGGAGGCAGTGACGGGGTCATTGCGGTCCCAGAGCGGTGTGGCCCAAGACAGAGCTTTTCCAGACAGAAGGCTGACTACGAAAGCCACCTTAGACCTTTCAGTGGGAAACAGGTCCGACATCATCTCCAGGTGCAATGAACATTGCGAAAGAAAGCCACGGCAAAACTTAGAGTCCCCATTAAATTTGTCCGGCAAGGACAGGTGGAGGCTAGGAGTGGCCACTCGCAGCGGAGGAGGTGCAGGAGCTGGCGAAGGAGATGATTGCTGAAGAAGTTGCGAATGTTGGCGCACAATGGTGGACACTTCCGACAGCTGGTGGGTTAGATGGGCGATCTGTCGGGCGATATCAGAGACAACTGGCAGGGGAACCTCAGCGGGATCCATGGCCGGATCTACTGTCACGATGCCGGCTGGCAGGTGGTGGATCCTCTGTGCCAGAGAGGGATTGGCGTGGACCGTGCTAGTGGACCGGTTCTAAGCCACTACTGGTTTTCACCAGAGCCCGCCGCAAAGCGGGATGGTCTTGCTGCGGCGGTAGTGACCAGGTCGTATCCACTAGCAACGGCTCACCTCTCTGGCTGCTGAAGATGGGCGCGGTACAAGGGAGTAGGCAGAAGCAAGGTCAGACGTAGCAGAAGGTCGGGGGCAGGCGGCAAGGTTCGTAGTCAGGAGAGATAGCAAAGTTCTGGTACACAGGGTATAAACACACAAAAACGCTTTCACTAGGCTCTAGGGCAACAAGATCCGGCAAGGAAGTGCAAGGGAGGAGACTAGATATAGCCAGGAAACAGATGGGAACCAATTAAGCTAATTGGGCCAGGCACCAATCATTGGTGCACTGGCCCTTTAAGTCTCAGGGAGCTGGCGCGCGCGCGCCCTAGAGAGCGGAGCCGCGCGCGCCAGCACATGACCGCAGGAGACGGGAACGGGTAAGTGACCTGGGATGCGATTCGCGAGCGGGCGCGTCCCGCTGTGCGAATCGCATCCCCAACGGCCATGACAGGGCAGCGCTCCCGGTCAGCGCTGACCGGGGAGCTGCAGGGAGAAAGGCGCCGTGAGCGCTCCGGGGAGGAGCGGGGACCCGGAGCGCTAGGCGTAACAGGCCTTCAGTTACGGAGTGCTTTTTTTGGTAAAAATAACACCTTATCTTTATTCTGTAAGTCCATACGGTTAAAATGATACCCTACTTCTATAGGTTAGATTTTGTCGTACTTCGGAAAAAAATCATAACTACATGCAGGAAAATGTATATGTTAAAAATTCTCATCTTCTAACCCCTATAACTTTTTTATTCTTCTGCATATGGGCCGGTATGAGGGTTCAATTTTTGCGCCGTGTTCTGAGGTTTTTAACGGTACCATTTTTGTAGTGATCTGACTTTTTGATCGCTTTTTATTAATTTTTTCATGATATAAAAAGGGACCAAAAAAACGCTATTTTGGACTTTGGAATTTTTTTGCGCGTACGCCATTGACTGTGCGATTTAATTAACAATATATTTTTATAGTTCAGACATTTCCGCACGCGGCAATACCACATGTTTATTTAAATTTTTATTTACAGTTTTTTTTTATATGGGAAAAGGGTGGGGGGGTGATTCAAACTTTTATTAGGGAAGGGGTTAAATGATGTTTTGTTAAGGTTTTTTTTTTTTTTTTTTTTTTTTGCAGTGTTATAGCTCCCATAGGGACCTATAGCACTGCACACACTGATCTCTTATGCTGATCTCTGCAAAGCCATAGCTTTGCACGGATCAGTCAGAAAGGGGCTCGATTGCTCAATCCTGTAGCTCAGGCTTGGAGCAATCAAACCCCGATCAGCCGCCGCGGAGACAGGTAAGGAGACCTCCTCTTGTGCCCCAGCTGATCGGAACATTGCGATTTTATCGCGATGTCCTGATCAGCCTGACTGAGCTGCTGGGAAGCGTTTACTTTCACTTTCAGACGCGGCAGTCAACTTTGATTGCCGTGTCTGAAGGGTTAATAGCACGCGGCACACCGATCGGTGCCGCGCGCTGTTAGCCCAGGGTCCTGGCTATGAATAGCAGCCGGGACCGACCCGGTGTGATGTGAAGTCACGCCGTGACCCCGTTTTAAACACTGGGCTCAGGGCGTACAGGTACGCCCTGAGCCCGGTGTTTAAAACGGGGTCACGCCGTGACACCGCATCACACCGTGTCAGTGCCGGCTGCTAATCATAGCCGGGACCCTGGGCTAACAGCGCGTGGCATCGATCGTTGTGCCGCGCGCTGTTAACCCTTCAGACGCGGCGATCAAAGTTGACCGCCGTGCCTGAAAGCAAAAGTAAACGCTTCCCGGCAGCTCAGTCGGGCTGATCGGGACATCACGATAAAATTGCGATGTTCCGATCAGCTGGGACGCAGGCGGAGGTCTCCTTACCAGTGTCCGCGGCGTCCAATCGTCGATTGATTGCTCTAAGCCTGAGCTACAGACTTGAGCAATCGAGCCCCTTTCTGACTGATCCATGCAAAGCTATGGCTTTGCAGAGATCAGCATAAGAGATCAGTGTGTGCAGTGCTATAGGTCCCTATGGGAGCTATAGCACTGCAAAAAAAAGTTAACAAAGGTCCCTTAACCCCTTCCCTAATAAAAGTTTGAATCACCCCCCTTTTTCCATTAAAAAAAACAAACTGTGTACATTAAAATAAACATATGTAATATCGCCGCGTGCGGAAATGTCCGAACTATAAAAATATATCGTTAATTAAATCGCACAATCAATGGCGTGTGTGCAAAAAAATTACAAAGTCCAAAATAGTGTATTTTTGGTCACTTTTTATATCATGAAAAAATGAATAAAAAGCAATCAAAAAGTCCGATCAATACAAAAATGGTACAGATAAAAACTTCACGGCGCAAAAAATGAGCCCTCATACCAGCCCGTACGTGGAAAAATAAAAAAGTTATAGGGGTTAGAAGATGAGAATTTTTAACATATAAATTTTCCTGCATGTAGTTATGATTTTTTCCAGAAGTGCGACAAAATCAAACCTATATAAGTAGGGTATCATTTTAATCGTATGGACCTACAGAATAAAGATAAGGTGTTATTTTTACCGAAAAAAATGCACTGCGTAGAAACGGAAGCCCCCAAAAGTTACAAAATTTAATTTTTTCTTCAATTTTGTCGCACAATGAATTTTTTTTCCGTTTCGCCGTGGATTTTTGGGTAAAATGACTAATGTCACTGCAAAGTAGAATTGGTGACGCAAAAAATAAGCCATCATATGGAATTTTATGTGCAAAATTTAAAGCATTATAATTTTTAGAAGGTGATGAGGAAAAAATGAAAATGCAAAAACGGAAAAACCCTGCGTCCTTAAGGGGTTAATAACTTACTTTTCATTCTGATTCCAAGATTGTCTTTTCGTGACGTATTCTACTTTGTTAGTGGTAAATTTTCGTCAATACTTCAATACGTCAATACTACCATCATTTCTTGGTGAAAATAATTTAACTTTGAAGCTCTCTGCTTGTATTGATTCACATATACAATATGTCTACTTTATGTTGGCATCATAAAGCTGACATGTTTTTACTTTTGGAAGACATCAGAGGGCTTCAAAGTTCAGCAGCAATTTTCCAATTTTTCACAGTTTTCAAAATCGGAATTTTTCAGGGACCAGTTGAGTTTTGAAGTGGATTTGAGGGGCCTTCATATTAGAAAGACCCCATAAATGATCCCATTATAAAAACTGCACCCCTCAAAGTATTCAAAATGACATTCAATAAGTGTGTTAACCCTTTAAGAGTTTCACAGGAATAGCAGCAAAGTGAAGGAGAAAATTCAAAATCTTCATTTTTTACACTCACATGTTCTTGTAGACCCAGTTTTTGAATTTTTACCTGGGCTAAAAGGAGAGAAATCCACAAAATGTGCAACCAAAGTTCTCTTGAGTAAGGAAATGCCTAATATGTGGATGTTAAGTGCTCTGTGGGTGCATTGGAGGGCTCAGAAGAGAAAATGCTGGTTCCCCCAAATTTTACATTTTTAGGGGGTAATAGGAGAAAATGCCCTACAAAATTTGTAACCCCGTCTCTTCCAAGTATGGAAATACCCCATGTGTGGACGTCAAGTGCACTGCGGGCGTACTACAGTGCTCAAAAGAGAAGGAGTCACATTTGGCTTTTGGAAAGCAAATTTTGTTGAAATGGTTTTTGGGGGGCATGTCACATTTAGGAAGCCCCTATGGTGCCAGAACAGCAAAAAAAAAAAAACACACATGGCATACTATTTTGGAAACTACACCCCTCAAGGAATGTAACAAGGGGTATAGTGAGCCTTAACACCCCACAGGTGTTTGATAAATGTTCATTAAATTGGGATGTGAAAAGGAAACATTTTTCATTTTCACAAGTGGTAATAGGAGAAAATGTCACCGTAAATTTGTAAATACATCTCTATGGTGTAAGGACATACCTCATACTAGGACGTAAACAGCTCTGCGGGTGCACACCAGGTCTCGGAAGAGCAGAAGCACAGTCAGGGGCCTTGAGCATTTACAGAGCTACCTATGGAGCCAGAACAGCGGGACCCCCCTCAAGGAACATTACATGGGGTACACAAAGTTAGTCAAGTAGGGTACAGTGGGTCGTAAAATCACAAAATAGGTTATGTTCCCCATAATGTCTCACAACCCCTGAAGACGTGGTTGGTACCACGAAACATGTAGGGGAGACATTGAGTTTGTGGTTTGATCAGCACATGGTCCCCATTAAATACGTACTGCAGACGTATATGCTGAAATACTACTCCAAATGAGAGTTTAACTGTTAATATTGGGACAGTGCTGGGAATTTTAATACACTCTTGGCTTGGATCTTTTAGAGAAATAATACTAAAAGTGATGGTTTTAATAGATCTATATAATGAGTGAGTGGGGATTATTAGTTAATAGGGGTTTTATACCCCGTCACTTAGGTGACTGGGGTTTGGTGTTGTTAAAGTATGTTCCCAGAATAATGACCCAGAGCATAAACAAATGTATGTGTGTGTGTGTGTGTGTGTGTGTGTGTGTGTGTGGGGGGGGGGGGGGGGGGGGGGGGGAGTGTGTAGTGTATGTGCTTGGTGTATACTATATATAACAGAAGCAGATAAAAAATAAAAACGCTGCTGCCGAGAAAAAAAAAGGGGTGGGGGTGGGGAAATGCAGCGCCCTGAAACCCTAATAGGGTCCAGGTCGTGCTGCAACATCTGCGGTGGACCCTTGAGATCCCATGAGGGGGTTGGGGGGGAATCTTATTTTTTAATTTTTTTTTAACTTCCTACCAATCCCTGTACACTGAAGCTCCCCCCTGACTACACAGCTCCTCTTCTTTAGCCCTGAGGGGCACAGATCTTGGCAGAGGGGGGGTTCCTGACTTCTTCTCTCAGCTCTGCCTGCTGACTGAACACAGTTGGCTAGCAGAGCTGAGAGAAGAGGACATTAACCCCTCCTCTGCTGGCTGCTATTGGTCAGACGACCGTCACCTCCTCTCAGCTACAGGAGGTGATTGGCGGTGTATACTACACATCTCTTACACCGCCGATCACCTAATTCCGGGTCATTGGGTCAGATGTGACCCATATGACTGGAATCGCCGCAGATCACCAATGTGATTTCACCTTTGATCTGTGGCGATCGCCAACGGGGGGGGGGGGTCCTGTCAGGGGATGCCTGCGGAATGATTTCAGCAGGCATTCCGCTCCGGTCCCCACCTGGCGCGCAACGGGGACCGAAATTACCACTGGTGTACAGGTACGCTGTGGGTCATTAAGTACCAGGGGGTCAGGGCGTACCTGTACGCCCTGGGTCTCTATGTGGTTAAAGGAGAAATGCAGGGAAAAACTTTTAACTCTCCCTGTACCCGGGCTGCAAAAACTAAAAACAAACTTTTACTCACCTTCCTACATTCCTCCGTTGCGCACTGTCATGTAAGGAACTCTGGCCGGCTCCTTACATGACAGTGCGCTCAGCCTATCACCGGCCGAGGCGGGACATTGCTGCGGCCGGCGATACGCTGACTTCAATGTGATGTTCTGAGCCTAAGTAGCAGGGAGCCGATCAGCACCGGAGGAAAAGAATGCTGATACCTGCACAACGGAAGAATGTAGGAAGGTGAGTTAAAGTTTTTTTTTTATTATTTTTGAAGCCCGGGCCCAGGGAGAGTTAAATGTTTTTTGCCACATTTTTTTCTTTAAGCAATCACAGAGCCAGGGAAGACACCGAGGACAAGGTAAAGCCTCGGGCTTCCCTAGCAACCCATAGCCCTGGTGGGGGAGGGGGGCTATGGGACTACGAGACACAAGGGAATAGTGGCATTTAATGTTTAAATACCGTGATCTGTATAGATCACAGTATTTAGCCAGTTAAATGATGGACATCGGAGCAATCTCTTATGTCCGTCATTACTGGCAGATGCCAGCTGCTGATAGCAGCAGATATCTCCCGGTCATGGCGCGTACCCGACCCGCAGGCCCCCTTCATGTCCACCCACCCGACCCATGACGAACATATGTATCATGGGTCAGGAAGGGGTTAGTGGGCACTGTCAGATACAACAATGTTTTAAATGTTGTACATCTTGGCAAACATTAACCTTTCTAACATGCTTCATAAGAAATTTAGAAATGAAGAAACTCCCAACTTCTTTTATGGGAAGAAGTGAGGATCACATTGTTAAGAATTAACGGGGGGAAAAAAGGGTCAGCACCTAAGGGTTAAAAGGGGGAAAGAGAGGGACAGCACCTGAAGAGTTAACAGGGATAAAGAGAGGAATCGGCGCTCACTGATGACTTGTGCCGTCTTCCTGGACTGCACTCCAGTCTGCAGACTCGGTGTTAAACGTAGGAAGCACAACAGCAGTGCCTTTTGGTTGCTAGGCTATGGCCTAACAGGGCTGCCATGGTCGTAACATTGCAGTAAATTTGACCAGAAGTAGTTGGCTCCATTAAAGAGTATCTGTCACCAAACTGAACTTTTAATATATTGTTCCTTATGTTATTATAAAACACTTTGCTATTTACTTGCTATTAAAATTCTCAACCTTTACATGTTGCTAATCTGATTGAAAAAACAGCCACTAGGTGGCTCTGTTCTGTTCCCGGCACAAGTCAAACCGTTAGTTTCGTCTCCACCTGGACTTGCAGTAGTCCAAACTCAGGAAGTGCGTGCTGGGCATAGCGAGGCACAGCTCTCGCAGGCTTCAATGATGCCAAACCTGCTGGGGAACACCCATTTTCTCCTGCCAAGAGCTCACACTATGTGAGCAAGGGGAAAGGTATGATACAGAGCTTTTTAGAACTCGGAAAAAAATTCTAAGGGCAGGAAGGGTGTTAGGAGTAATTAGAAAATATAATCTGAGTTAGTTTAGAAAATATGGTTTGATGACAGGTACTCTTTAACTATGTAGTGGTCCAGCCTGATTACAGCAGCTCAATTCCTACACAAAATTGCTAAAGGGGTACTCCGATACTTAAAAACATATGCCCTATCTATAGAGTAGAGGATAAGTGTCTTATGGCGGGGGGGTTTGACCTCTGGGACTCAAACAATCTCCTGCCCGTTGCCCTGGCTCTCCCCATGCAGTGGCTGGCATTGCTGCTCCATGCATATTTAAGGGAGAGCCGGAGATACAGTTCTCGTGTATCTCTGGCTCTCATGGAGAAGCATGGAGGGGACATATCGACCACCACTTCATGTGCACTGAGCGATGCCCACTCAATGCATAGGAGCACCTGGTAGGATATCACGGGGGTCCCAGCAGTCGGACCCCCCCCGTGATCACTTATCCCCTATCCTGTGGCTAGGGGATATGTTTTTAAAAGTGTACTCCGCCCATAGACATCTTA
Source organism: Hyla sarda (assembly GCF_029499605.1). NCBI lineage: Eukaryota > Metazoa > Chordata > Amphibia > Anura > Hylidae > Hyla > Hyla sarda. Next base: position 104,509,979 of record NC_079190.1, on the reverse strand, counting down.
TCCCCAAATTAGCGTCAGCCCCCCTGCAATCTGCATCGAAGCACCCCAATCATCCGGTGCACGGGGCAAACTTTGCTCTGTGATGGATGATGGGCAACCAAAGCCATCACACCCCCTACATTCATGTCTATGGGAGGAGACGTGATGGCTATGTACTAGGAGAGGCTTGCTATGGGGATTTGCTCCTGCTCTGGACAGTTCCTGACATGGACAGAGGTGTCAACAGAGAGCACTGTGGTCAGGCAGAAAAGAACTACACAACTTTCTTTGGAGCATACAGCAGCTGATAAGTACTGGAAGGATTAAGAATTTTAAATAGAAGTTATTTTCATATCTGTTTAATTTTTTGGCACCAGTTCATTTAAAAAAATTATATATATTCCACCGGAGTACACCTTTAACCCCTTAACTACGCAGGATGTAAATGTACATTGGAGCAATGCTCGCGTCATGCTCGGCAGGTCCTGGCTGCTGATAGCAGCCAGGGACCCGCCTGTAATGGCGGACATCCACGATCGTGCGGATGTCAGCCATTAACCCCTCAGATGCCGTGATCAATACAGATCACGGTATCTGCAGCATCACGGTACTTTGAATGGATGATCTGATCGCCCGCAGTGCTGCCGCGGCAATTCGATCATCCGGCATGGCAGCCGGAGGTCCCCTCACCTGCCTCCGCTGTCTTCCAAGGGTCTTCTGCTCTGGTCTGCGATCGAGCAGACGATGACCGATCAGTGCCATGTCCTATATATAGCACTGAACAGTATTAGCAATCGAATGATTGCTATAAATAGTCCCCTATGGAGACTATTAAAGTGTAAAAATAAAAGTAAAAGAAGTAAAAAAAAAAGTGAAAAACCCCCTCCCCCAATAAAAACGTAAATTGTCCCATTTTCCCTATTTCACCCCCAAAAAGTGTAAAAAATAATATATATATATATATATATATTTTATATACATATTTGGTATCGACGCGTGAGTAAATATCCCAACTATTAAAATAAAACGTTAATGATACCGTATGGGGAACGGCGTGAACGTAAAAAAAAAAAAAAAAGGCCAAAATAGCTGCTTTTTTATAACATTTTATTCCCAAAAATTTTTATTAAAAAAGTATTAAAAGTTTGATATAAGTAAATATGGTATCAATAAAAAGTAAATATCACAGCGCAAAAAATGAGCCCTCATACCGCCGCTTATATGGAAAAATGAAAAAGTTATAGGTCTTCAAAATAGGGGGATTTTAAACGTACCGTATATACTCGAGTATAAGCCGACCCGAATATAAGCCGAGGCCCCAAACTTCACCCCGGTGAAGATGGCAGCCCGGAACCACTATCCCACCGGACGACCTCCTCACCGGACAGTCCTGCAGCACCGGACCAGCGCCGAGCGGAGGGGAGTACAGAACTAAAGGGGGTGAGAGGGGGCTGGATGATGTCGAAGGCCGCAGTGGTCTTCAACCTGGGGACCTCCAGAGGTCCGCAGGTTGAAGACCACTGAGGGCGGAGAGTTCACTCGAGTATAAGCCGAGGGGGGTGTTTTCAGCACGAAAAATCGTGCTGGAAAACTCGGCTTATACTCGAGTATATACGGTACTAATTTGGTTAAACAGTTTGTGATTTTTTTTTTTTTTTTTTTAAGTGTAACAGTAATAGAAAAGTATGTTATTATGGGTATAATTTGAATCATATTGACCCAAAGAATAAAGAACACATGTAATTTTTACCGTAAATTGTACGACGTGAAAACAAAACCTTCCAAAATTAGCAAAATTGTGGTTTTCTTTTTAATTTCCCCACACAAATAGTATTTTTTTGGTTGCACCATACATTTTATGGGAAAGTGAGTGATAACATTACAACGGACAACTGGTCGTGCAAAAAACAAGCTCTCATACTAGTCTCTGGATGAAAATATAAAAGAGTTATGATTTTTTGAAGGCGAGAAAAACATAAAAATAAAATTGTCTGAGTCCTTAAAGAGGCACTGTCATTGTTAAAAACTTTTCATATATTGCAGGACTCATTATAATATGACATTTCACAATATACACCTGTTAAAATTTTTTTTTTTATTTTCACCTGAAATTCAAGCTCAAAATAGCCGCCACTTGGGGTCGCCTGTCTTTTAGCCAGACAGACTAGTGTAGATTTTACAGCATACTGGATTCCGGCCGTAAAGCATACCAGTATCCAGTATAGGAGATTTCTATTGAGTGTATGCAAAACTACAGATAAAGGATGTGTGGACATGCTGGGAGCTGTAGTTTTACAACAGCTGGAGGCAACACTACTCTAACACAGTTATTTACAAACATTGCAGCTTCAGTTGTTACTAAACTACAACTCCCAGCATGCTGAAATAGTCAAAGTTTTCTCGGACTCCTGAATGACAAAGAAGTTGATGAGACATTCAGGAGTCTGTGAAAGATGAAAGACACACATAGTGACAGCTATGCTGATTAGCATCCAGCTTTACTAGGAGAAGATAAAACAGAACATGTATTCATAAAAATGCTGTACTTTTATTTAAAAAAAAATCCTTGCACTAATTTTAAAAGATCTATTCTTATATTTATAAATTTTATCCTGTTATGAATTCATCATAATGTCTTCTGATTACTGCAGGCAAGCTCCAAGTATCCTTCTCTGTGTAACATGACACAGTATTAAACCAGAGAGGAAAGGGTTACAGAGTAGAGAGTACTGATTGGCTGACTGCACAGGTTTGCTCCTGTGAGGGAGACAGACTGACAAGCACCCTTCAGCCTGCACAATGAAAAAGTAACTCACCAGCAGATAAATGCTTATATCTATGGATATTTAGGTCTGAGACACATAAAAATGATATGCACATGATCAGGATTGGGTCCTGAGTAACATATCACTTTTTGTTTTTTTTGCTCTATGACAGGTACGCTTTAAGGCCCAAATGAGTCCTTAAGGGGTTAAGGACGCAAACAATTTTATTTTTGCATTTTCGTTTTTTTCTTCTAAGAACCATAACTTTTTTATTATTTTTTCCATCTAAAGACCGATATTAGGGCTTGTTTTTTTTTTCATAACCAATTCTGTGTTTGTAATGACCCTTTTCATTTTACCACAAACACAAAAAAAAATATGAAGAGGGCAGAAGATGAGCACAACTCGAAGTCCAAACAGTTAAAACCCGGCAGCCACAATGTCACACAATAAGCACTATGAAGATGATCTCCAATTGCCCCTATCAGCAGTGCTCGCAACAAAAGTCATGGACATAAAGATGCAAAGAAAGCACAGTAGTGGCAACACACTGTGCTGTGCAGGGTATCTTTAATGGAAGATCATAAACAAAACAGCTGGAGCAGTCCAGAGGGTAGAGCAACACAGTGTTTCACCAGTGGCTTCTTCCGGCTCTTTGCATCTTTATGTCAGTGACAAAAAAAAATATGATTGGTGAAAAATTAGAGAGACCCACAATTTTTTAAATTTTGGGGGCTTTCGTTCTCACCAGGGCTGTGGAGTCGGAGTCGAGGAGTCGGACGAAATTTTGGGTACCTGGAGTCAGAGTCGGCAAACAATGCACAGACTCCGACTCCTACTAAATTTAGATTGGAATAAAAAAAAAAAAAAAAAAGTTTAAATGTCCCAATTCACAAAAAGTTATAATTAATGAATTCTCTAATATAAGAATAAATATCAATGCATGCAGTGCCTCATGTAACCGCAAAACGAACACGTTAAGTGACTCTGAAGAAGCATGCTTTTCATGTGCTTTACTATTTGGCACACAATGCACAATTAGGAGCGTCAATACTTATACTTTCCATAGGGTTGTGTCCTGCTGCTACAGGGAACCCATGGGTAACCTAACCTCTCACTGATAAGGGGTTAAGGAAATATGTTTTTTGCAGGACTAGAGACACTTGCATAAGTGAAGAGAATGGAGGGTCAATAGTTCAAGACCGAAGCTGTAAACCATTGGAAAAACTGCTGCCATTCAGCTAAGGCTATAAAAACTTGTAAACTCGATTGTTAGCTTAAAGGGGTACTCCGCCACTAGACATCACGAGGGGCGGAGCCGTGATGTAGTGATGCTCCGGCCCCTGTATCCACCGTCATTATGCACAGAGCGAACTCGCTCTGTACAGTAATGATAGCGCGTGCCACATCGGCGATCCCAGGGGTCCCCGGCAGCGGGACCCCGGCGATCTGACATCTTATCCCCTATCCTTTGGAAAAGGGATAAGATGTCAAATTGCCGGGGTACCGCTGCTGGAGACCCCCGGGATAGCCGCTGCGGCACCGTGCTCTCATTACTGCACAGAGCAAGCGAGTAATGACGGGCGATACAGGGGCCGGAGCATCGTTACATCACGGCTCCGCCCCTCATGATGTCACGGCCCGCCCCCTCAATACAAGTCTATGGGAAGGGGCGTGGGGGTCATCACGCCCCCTGCCATAGACTTGCATTAAGGGGGCGGGCCGTGATGTCACAAGGGGCGGAGCCATGATGTCACGCTGCTCCATCCCCTGTATAGCCCATCATTACGCACAGAGCGAACGTTCTCTGTGTAGTAATGAAAGCGCGGTGCCGCAGTGGCGATCCCCGGGGTCCCCAGCAGCAGGACCCTGGTGATCTGACATCTTATCCCCTATCCTTTGGATAGGGGATAAGATGTCTAGGGGCAGAGTACCCCTTTAAACTTGACTATGGGATTCTACTAGGGAAATTATGTTTTATAATAAATGCCTCTTCCTGGATCCTCCCACTGCCCTATCTTCAGCAGCAGAACAGCACACAAACTGTTCAATACAGTAGACTGTTGGCTTCCCAGCCAGTAGTCCTGTGGTAATGACATGTATGTTGCCTTTCTTTCCTTCAAGGAATGTATAAAATACATTCACATATGAAAAAAAAATATATGTTTAAAATGATCCTTTGCTGACCCTCCATAACTTCTTCATTTTTCCATATACAGGGTTGAATGAGTATTAATTTTTTTGCGACATTATCTGTAGTTTTTATGGGTACCATGTGTGTATATGTGACTTTTTGGTTACTTTCTGTGTGTGTGTTTTTTTTTTTTTTTTGGGGCCAAAAGACAGCAATTTTGGAGTTTGCTATTTTTTCCCATTAACATTTTATTTTAACCCCTTAACGACCACGGACGTAAATGTACGTCCTGGTTTGGTGGGACTTCGCGCAACAGGACGTACATTTATGTCCTGTGTATGACAGCAGGTAATGGCCGACATCCGCGATTGCGCAGATGCCCGCCATTAACCCCTCAGATGCTGTGATCAATACAGATCACGGCATCTGCGGCAGTGCAGTACTTTGGATGATCGGATCGCCCTCAGCGCTGCCGTGGCGATCCGATCATCCAGCGTGGCGGCCGGAGGTCCCCTCACCTGGCTCCGGCCATCTCCTGGGGTCTTCTGCTCTGGTCTGAGATCGAGCAGACCAGAGCAGAAGATCACCGATAATACTGATCGGTGCTATGTCCTATGCATAGCACTGAACAGTATTAGCAATCAAATGATTGCTATAGATAGTCCCCTATGGGGACATAAAAAGTGTTGAAAAATGTATATATATATATATATATACATGCCAGTGCCCGGGCCTCAAAAATAAACAAAATAAACTCATACATGCCTTCCTACGAGCCCCCGTTGGGCCGGCACAGGCCTCACGGTCCGGCAGTGCTGACGTCCTTCCACTTCCTGGGGACGATGTCCTGCCCCGGTCGGGGATAGGCTGAGCCCACTGTCATGAAAGAAGCCGGCCAGAGCTCCTTACATGACAGTAGGCTCAGCCTATCACTGATCGGGGCGGGACATCGCTACGGCTGGTGATACGCCGACTGCTCTGCGGCGTGCCCGTCCCCAGGAAGTGGAATGACGTCAGCACTGCCGGACCGGGAGGCCTGTGCCGGACCAACGGGGGCTCGTAGGAAGGTATGTATGAGTTTATTTTGTTTGTTTATGAGGCCTGGGCACGGGCATATATAAAAGTGTACCACTACAGTTGTCCTTTAAGGTTAAAATGGGCTTGGTCCTTAAGGGGTTAAACGATCAGACATTTCCACACGTGACAACACCAAATATGTTTATTTATTTAACAGTTTACATGTTTTTATTTTTAAAATGGGAATAGAGGGTCATTTTTTTTTTTTTGGGGGGGGGGGGAGGGTGAAGGGTTAGCTTATTCACATTTATACTATACATTTATTAAAACTTTGGGCATGCTGGGAGTTGTAGTTTGATATCATATAGAGAGACACATGTTAGGGCAGTGTGTCCTCTAGGGGTTAAACCGTTTGCCTTGTCAAACAATGTTGTGGTTAGTCATTTTCCTATGCTTGGCCCCTTGCTGGCAGTGACTTGTGACAAAAAAAGGGGGTTTGCGACTTTTAGAAAAAGTCTTAACAATAAATTCCTGACCACTGCATCTGAAAACACTGTCAATAGCTTTTTCTCACAAAGCTGCTATGGGCAAAAAGTCGCAAACGAAAAGTTACAACCACCAACCCACAGCAAAAGAAAAAAGTCTAAATCCTTTGATAAATCCCCCCAAGATGACATATAGCTATTTAATGTATTTTATTTTTGGTAACTAATAAAAACTATAATATCTGCCAAATTGCTATTCTGTATTTCTTACTGAAACCAATAAAACTATTTTACTAACAAATCATATTCTTTGAACTGTAGAGGGCAGCATTGCACATAACTTGTAATCTTTCAATTATAAAAGTTACTGACAGTAAACCTTGTGCCCTATTACACTTCTAACTGATGCAAATCTTATAGGAACAAAACATTCAGTGCAACAAATTTATAAAATGGAAAATGGCACAATACATTCTTTCCTTCCTGTTCATATTGTTGCCTCATGTATAATTTTTTAGTGTGTGTATAGAGCTGTTCTCTCTATATACACTTATGCAGCTTTTATTCATACCGGAAGGGTACTCCGGTGAAAACCATTTTTATTTTTTTATTTTTATTTTTTAAATCAACTGTTGCCAGAACGTTAAACAGATTTGTAAATTATTTCTATTTAAAAATCTTAACCTTTCCAGTGCTTATCAGCTGCTACAGAGGACGTTATTTTCTATTTGAATTTATTTTCTGCCTGACCACAGTGCTCTCTGCTGACACCTCTGTCTATCTGTCTTAGGAACTGTCCGGAGTAGGAGCACATCCCCATAACAAACATAGCCTACTCTGGACAGTTCCTGAAAAGGACAGAGGAGTCAGCAAAGAGCACTGTGGTCAGACAGAAAATGAATTTAAAAAGAATTTCCTGTGGAGCATGTTCTCCCGCTGTTCTCCTGTTATTGCAGCTAAACAGACCATACTAACAAAGGGATGCCAACTGATTTTAACGGACTATTTAAAAAACATAGTGGGCAGGTGGCATCTTTTGAAAGTTAAACAGATTTGTAAATTACTTCTATTTAAAAATCTTGATCCTTCCAGTACTTATAAGCTGCTGTATGTTCCAGAGGAAGTTCTTTTCTTTTTGAATTTCCTTTCTGTCTGACCACAGTGCTCTCTGCTGACACCTCTGTCCATGTCAGGAACTGTCTGGAGCAGGAGAGGTTTGCTATGGGCTTTTTCTCCTACTCTGGACAGTTCCTGACATGGACAAAGGTGTCAGCAGAGAGCTCTGTGGTCAGACAGGAAGGATATTCAAAAAGAATATAACTTCTTCTGGAATATACAGAAGCTGATAAGTACTGGAAGAAATAAGATTTTTAAATACAAGTCATTTACAAATATGTTTAACTTTCTAGCACCAGTTGATTTAAAAAAATGTTTTCTAATAGAGTACCCCATTAACCCCTTTAAGGACCAAGCCCATTTTCACCTTAAGGACCAGGCCAATTTTATTTTTGCGTTTTCATTTTTCCCTCCTCGCCTTCTAAAATCCATAACTCTTTTATATTTCCATCTACAGACCCATATAAGGGCTTGTTTTTTGCATCACCAATTGTACCTTGTAATGAAACCTCTCATTTTACCATAAAATGTACGAACCCAAAAATAATGTTTTAGGAAGGAAATTTTAATAAAAACCACAATTTTGCACATTTTGGAGGGTTTTGTTTTTACACTGTACACTATACGGTAAAAATTACATGTGTTCTTTATTCTGTGGGTCAATACGATAAATGATACCCATGGCTAGATACTCTTATATTTTTGTACTGCTTAAAAAAAAATCTAAAACTTTTTGTACAAAATCAGTAATCTAAAATCGCCCTATTTTGACCACCTATAACTTTTTCATTTTTTCCTATATAGGGCGATATGAGGGCTAATTTTTTGCGCTGTCATCAGTACTTTTTATCGATACCACATTTGCATATATAAAACTTTTAGATCATTTTTTGTAATTTTTTTTATAAAATGTGACAAAAAAGCTGCATTTTGGGACTTTTTAAATTTTTTACGTTTACGCCATTCACCATATGGGAATGGCGATCCAGTCATTCATTCAAAGTACCACACTGCTGCAGATGCTGTGATCTGTATTGATCACTGCATCTGAGGGGTTAATGGCGGACATCCGCATGATCGCGGATGTCGGCCATTACTGACGGGTCCCCGGCTGCTACTAGCAGCCGGAACCTGATGTGTATGACGTGAGCACCGTTCCGATGCTCGCGGTCATACACAGGACGTAAATGTATGTCCTGGTGCGGGAAGTCCCGCCAAACCAGGACGTACATTTACGTCCGTGGTCGTTAAGAGGTTAAGGGCTCGTTCACACGGCCATCTGCCCCTTCAATAAATGCCCTTTATCAATCTGTTTTATTATTTTTCAGACGGGTTTTTAAAACGGCTACGGGTGGCTGGATAGACTACATTAGTGCTTGTATTACTATCCCCATCATGGAACAGAGTCTGTTCCATGTTGGGGTAGTAGTACAGGGGCTGAGGTATTGATCGCACCGGGTCTCACTGAGGTCTGAGGTCCTATGCTATCAGATGTTATTAACCAGGGGAGCAGGCGGCATGCTCCGCTCCCCTGCTATGTATAGAGTGTTTTTACTTTTATTTCTAAATCCCCCGCTGGGAGCCCTGAATGGCTGGTACTGTTCAGGGCTCCCGGCAGGGTTTTTTAAAATGCAGATTGTGAGTGTGCAGCGGGGGCCATACTTATATGGAGCAACTTGTGGGCAAGGTATATAGCACTGCAGGGGGGCAGACATACAGCGCTATATAGCTAGCCCCCACAGGGCATTTATAATATGCCCCCACCACGCATTTATATAGGTATACCCCCCACAGAATATTTATAATATGCCCCACGCAGCACATTTATCATGATATGCTGCCGCAGTGCTATGTGAGGGAAGAATTCCATTGACAGCACAGCTGGCCGGCAGATGCGCTGTTGATAGAATACTTTTCACATATAGCATTGCGGGGGCATCTGCCCCCCCCCCAGCACTTCTATACACATATGCCCACGGAGCGATATGTGTGGTGTATTCTATCAGCAGCGCATCTGCCAGGGAAGCTGGCTGTCAGATGCGCTGCTGATAGAATACATTTAACTTTCACTTTCCATTTAGGAGGCAGTGACAGGAGAAAAGCAGGATGGAAGTAAGCGCCCATGTAAATGTAGCCTAAAGGGGTACCATTTTCTTTTTCAGATCCCCTCCTCTAATAAAATTACCCTTATTTTCCCATTTTACATAACAAAGATGAAAAAAAATTACACATTTGGTATTGCCGTGTGCGTAAATGTCCAAACTATTAACCCCTTGTTGCAAAACGCAGTTTCTAAGTGGCGCTGCGGCGTGAAACGGTTATGAAGCGAGCTCAGGAGCTGAGCTCGCATCATTCCTGCACAGTCCCAGCTGCTATCAACAGCCAGGACCCGTGGCTAATGTCGAACATCTCCGTTCCGGCAGAAGTCCGGCATTAACTCTTTAGACGTGGCGATCAAAGTTGATCGCCACGTCTAAAGTGAAAGCGAAAGCTTCTCGTCAGCCTAGTCGGGCTTATCGGGACCACCGTGGTGAAACCTCGGTGTCCTGATAAGCTAGGATACACGAGGAGGGTCCCTTACCTGCCTCTTCCACCTCCGATCGCCGAATGACTGCTCCATGCCTGAGATCCAGGCAGGAGCAGTCAAGCGGTGATGACACTGATCAATGCTATGCTATGGCAATGCATTGATTAGTACCTGCAATCTGTATAATGCATGTGATAGTCCCCTATGGGTGCTATAACATTGCAAAAAAAAAGTGAAAAAAAAGCTAATAAAAGTTTGAATCACCCCCCTTTTCCCATAAAAAAAACCTGTAAATAAAAATAAACATATGTGGTATTGCCGTGTGCGTAAATGTTCGAACTATAGAAATGTATAGTTAATTAAACTGCACGGTCAATGGAGCATGCGCAAAAATATTCCAAAGTCCAAAATAGCTTAATTTTGGTAACTTTTTGTACCATAAAAAATGAATTAAAAGCGATCAAAAGGTCCAATCAAAACAAAAATGGTAACGATAAAAACTTCAGCTCACGATGCAAAAAATGAGCCCTAAGGGTGCGTTCACACGGGGGTATTTGTCAGCAGATCCGCAGCTGCGGATCCACTGACAAAGGCCCCTAAAGTGCTGCCCTCTTTGTGCCTGCTAATAGCGGCAATCCGCCGCTACCAGCAGACACACAGTGAAGTGCGAGTCGCAGTGTATCCGCACATCGCGGCCGGGGTCCCAGCTCCCTGAGCTACACAGAGAGCGGCCGCGATGTGTGCGAGTACACTGCAGGGTAACTCGCACATCGCAGTGTCTGCTGGTAGCGGCGGATTGCCGATATTAGCAGGCACAAAGAGGGCAGCACTTTAGGGGCCTTTGTCAGCGGATCCGCTGACAAATACCCCCGTGTGAACGCACCCTCATACTGCCCTATAAGCGGAAAAATAAAAAAGTTATAGGGGTCAGAACATGACAATTTTAAACGTATTTATTTTTGTGCATGTAGTTATGATTTTTTCCAGAAGTAAGGCAAAATTAAACCTAAGTAGGGTATCATTTTAATTCTATAGATCTACAGAATAAAGGTAATGTGTAATTTTTACTGAAAAATGTACTGTATAGAAACTGAAACCCCCCAAAAGTAACAAAATGACATTTTCTCTTCAATTTTGTCACACAATGATTTTTTTATTTTGCCGTCGATTTTTGGGTAAAATGACTGTCATTAATTGACATGTGCAAAATTGAAAGGGGTATGATTTTTAAAAGGTTAAAAGGATAAAACAAAAGTGCAAGAACGGAATAAAACTATGTCCTTAAGAGGTTAAAATATAATGTTTATGATCCAGCTCGGTAAATGGCATAAATGCATAAGCATACAAAACACCAAAAATACAGATTTTTTATCCCATCATATATCAGAACAAATTTATAAAAAGTATTAAAAAATGGTACCGATAAAAACTACAGATCATGGCACAAAAATTGAGCCCTCATATAGCCCCGTGTACAGGGGTCAAAAAAGGACAAATTTTAAGCGTCCCAATTTTGTTAAAAAAAAGTTAGCATGTTTTTTTTTTTTTTTTTTGTAAAATAATAGAAAGAGTATACAGGGGTGTGGAAATTTTATAAAAAAACTACTTGTCCACGGGACTAAAATGGAGCAAAATCTACTTGTCCCTCATGACGATCCACTTGTCCGGGCCAATTTTCGCTTTTACTCGCTCGTTTTTTTTTCCTCCTCGCCCTATAATAGCCATAAATACCTACTATAATGATACCTTTTAATTTTTCAATAACATATTCTCCGAACCAAAAAAAAAAATAATATATATATTAAGGGAAGTGAAATTGAAACAGTAAAAGATAATTTTGCAGATTTGGTGGTTTTTCTTTTCTGCGCCATTTACCTTGTGGTTGAGGTAACATATTAGTTTTATACTTTAGGCCGCCTGATTACAGCAATACCAGATTTGTATCGTTTACATCATGTTTTACTAATTCTGGACGTTTTCAAAAAATTTTAATTGCCATTTTTTAACCCCTGTAGCTTTATTTTTTTTCCGCATACCAGGCTGTATGATGGCTAATTTTTTGCGCCATAATCTGTTTTTTTGTATCGGTACCATCTTGGTATTGATCTGACTTTTTAATCGCTTTTTAACTTTTTTTTCTGGGATATTATAAAAATTGCAAATCTATGGTTTGGTATTTTTTTACATTTACCGTACGGGATACATAATGTTATATTTTAATAGGTTGTACAATTACGCACGAAGCGATACCAAATATGTTTGTTTTTATTATGTTTTTCATATAGGAAAAGTGGGTGATTTGAACTTTTAACATGGAAGGGGTTAATGCAGCGGTCTTCAAACTGTGGCCCTTCAGATGTTGCAAAACTACAACTCCCAGCATGCCCGGACAGCCAACGGCTGTCCTGGCATGCTGGAAATTGTAGTTTTGTAACATCTGGAGGGGCACAGTTTGAAGACCACTAGGTTAATGTGTGTCTTTCAAACTTTTATTAAAACTTTTTTATTTTATTTTATTTATTTATTTTTTTACACTTTATTACACTTATATGAGGAATCATTAGATTCCTCAGACAGATGAATAGAGTTCTATTGAACTCTATTAATCTGTGAGCTCTGTGATCCATTGATAGAGCCTGGTCCAGCCAGGATCTATCAATGACAGAGCGGGACAGGAGGAAGCAGAGGTAAGTCCTCCGGCTACCTCCATAGTGGATCGCCCCCCTGCGATGGCGCTGCGGGGGGGGGGGGGGGCGATCCACCCCACTAGCCCACCAGGGATTATTCACATGTCCCTTTAGACGCCGCTATCAGCTTTGACAGCGGCGATCTAAAGGGTTAATAGCCAGCCACGGCGATCGCCGCATGCTGGCTATTAGATACCAAAAGAAAAAATTCCCACACAGTAGGTCCTACGCCACAAGGCATAGATTAAATTTATAAAGAAAGAGGCGTCAGACAGGACATAAATATCACAAAGTATACTTTATTAACATGAATCCAAAATGACAAGACATTTAAAATGATTTAAAAGAATACATATATAGTAATAAACATAAATCCAAAAAGTGCTGAGAGAGAAACGGGGGCTATGCTTGTCTGCCAGGGGAAGGGTTAAATTGGTGCACAATAAGTATTGACTCCCGTGGATTAATGAGGGAGGCTACTGCTCATAGGTTGTGGATTAAATATTAGAGTTGGATCCAGCAAATATGCTCGGATCGCAAGTAAGTACAAAAAAGTCAAAGAGCAGACAAGAAAGCCTCAGGGGATCAATAACACATTATGGGTAGGGCAAAACCTGAACAAGACAGAAATAACAAAATACTTTACCAAGTGGAGCAAGGAGTACAGCGCTACAGCCACCCGCCACCCAACGTTTCACCAATGAAGGCTTCTTCCGGGGTGTTCAGGTTTTGCCCTACCCATAATGTGTTATTGATCCCCTGAGGCTTTCTTGTCTGCTCTTTGACTTTTTTGTACTTACTTGCGATCCGAGCATATTTGCTGGATCCGACTCTAATATTTAATCCACAACCTATGAGCAGTAGCCTCCCTCATTAATCCACGGGAGTCAATACTTATTGTGCACCAATTTAACCCTTCCCCTGGCAGACAAGCATAGCCCCCGTTTCTCTCTCAGCACTTTTTGGATTTATGTTTATTACTATATATGTATTCTTTTAAATCATTTTAAATGTCTTGTCATTTTGGATTCATGTTAATAAAGTATACTTTGTGATATTTATGTCCTGTCTGACGCCTCTTTCTTTATGAATTTAATGCTGGCTATTAGCGGCGCCCCCCGGCTACTGAGAACAGCGCGGGGCTGCAGAGCATGGAGCGGGCAGGAATCCCGAGCCCGCTCTATACATACTGCAGAGTGCCGCATGCATCTCCCCGTGCAGACGCGCCTCCTCCCCTCAGCTCTCCGAAGCTACAGCTGGGGGGAGTGAAGGCAGAGGACGCAGGTCTGCACGGGGAGAAATAAGCCACGCCCCCTCATCTCCCCCCGCACGTCTGCAGAGCAGGGGAGAGAAGACAAATACACAGCTTCTCATCTCCCCTGCTCTGCTTCGAAGGACACAGGCTGCAGAGTATGGAGCGGGCCGGAGTTGGGTGCCCGCTCCATACAGACTGCAGATCCGCCGCACTTGTCAGGTCCGGCTCTGCTTGCCCGAAGTCGGGCTAAGGGCCGGACAAATTCACCTGCCCGGCGCCCAAAACTGCTAGTCCCGGGCGTCGGGCGATAGAAATTCCACATCCCTGCTATATAAATTGGTATCTGTTTAATTGCATTAACCTACAGAATAAAGATAACATGTCATTTTTACCATAAAGTGCACTGCGTAAAAAACAAAACCTTCTAAAAATTGCATAAATTGCAGTTACCACCCACAAATAATACATTTTAGGTTTGGCAGTACATTTTATGTTAAAATGTAAGGTGTCAATACAAAGTACAAATGGCTGTGCAAAAAACAAGCCCTGATATGAGTCTGTAGGTGGAAAAAAGAAAAAAGTTATGGGTTTTAAAAGGAAAACAGGAAAAAATGAAAACGCTAAAATAAACATTTTTAACCCCTTAAGGACGCAGGGTTTTTCAATTTTTGCACTTTCGTTTGTTCCTCCTTGCCTTTTAAAAATCATAACCCTTTCAATTTTCCACCTAAAAATCCATATTATGGCTTATTTTTTGTGTCACCAATTCTACTTTGCAGTGACATTAGTCATTTTACCCAAAAATCCACGGCAAAACAGGAAAAAAAAATCATTGTGCGACAAAATCAAAGAAAAAACGCCATTTTGTAAATTTTGGGGGCTTCCGTTTCTACGCAGTGCATATTTCTGTAAAAATGACACCTTATCATTATTCTGTAGGTCCATACGGTTAAAATGATATCCTACTTATATAGGTTGGATATTGTCATACTTCGGAAAAAAATCATAACTACATGCAGGAAAATTTAAAAATGTCCTCTTTTGACCCCTATAACTTTATTTTTCCACGTACAGGGCGGTATGAGGACTAATTTTTTGCGCCGTGATCAGAAGTTTTTATTGGTACCATTTTTGTTTTGATCAGACTTTTTGATCACTTTTTATTCATTTTTTAATGGTATAAAAAGTGACCAAAAATACGCTTTTTTGGACTTTGGAATTTTTTTACGTGTACGCCATTGACTGTGTGGTTTAATTAACAATATGTTTTTATAGTTCGGACATTTACACACGTGGCAATACCACATATGTTTATTTTTATTTACACTGTTTTATTTTTTATGGGAAAAGGGGGGTGATTCAAACTTTTATTAGGGAAGGGGTTAAATGACCTTTATTAACCCTTTTTTTTTACTTTTTTTTTTTGCAGTGTTATAGGTCCCATAGGGACCTATAACACTGCACACACTGATCTCTCATGCTGATCACTGGCATGTATTAACACGCATGTGATCAGTGTTATCGGCGCTTGACTGCTCCTGCCTGGATCTCAGGCACGGAGCAGTCATTCGTCGATCGGACACCGAGGAGGCAGATAAGGGCCCTCCCGGTGTCCTGTAAGCTGTTCGGGACGCCGCAATTTCACCGCGGCGGTCCCGAACAGCCCAACTGAGCAGCCGGGTTACTTTCGCTTTAATTTCAGACGCGGCGGTCAGCTTTGATCGCCGCGTCTGAAGGGTTAATACAGGGCATCAACGCGATCGGTGATGTCTTATATTAGCCACGGGTCCAGGCCATTGATAGCCGCCGGGACCAACCCGATATGAAGCGGGGACACCGCGTGACCCCGCGTCATATCGCGGGAGCTGGCGGAGGACGTACATATAAGTCCTTCGTCGTTAAGGGGTTAAGGCCAAAATGGGCTGAGTCCTTAAGGGGATAATATAGGGAGAATATGTCTTCTTATTTTAAAGGGGTACTGCGGTGGAAAACTTATTTTTTTTTTTTTTAAATCAACTGGTGCCAGAAAGTTAAACAGATTTGTAAATTACTTCTATTAAAAAAACTTAATCCTTCCAGTACTTATTAGCTGCTGAATACTACAGAGGAAATTCTTTTCTTTTTGGAACACAGAGCTCTCTGCTGACATCACGAGCACAGTGCTCTCTGCTGACATCTCTGTCCATTTTAGGAACTGTCCAGAGCAGCATATGTTTGCTATGGGGATTTTCTCCTACTCTGGACAGTTCTTAAAATGGACAGGTATGTCAGCAGAGAGCACTGTGGTCATGATGTCAGCAGAGAGCTCTGTGTTCCAAAAAGAAAAGAATTTCCTCTGTAGTATTAGCAGCTAATAAGTACTGGAAGGATTAAGATTTTTTAATAGAAGTCATATACAAATCTGTTTAACTTTCTGGCACCAGTTGATTTAAAAAAAAAAAAAGTTTTCCACCGGAGTACCCCTTTAACTTATTATTTTCCTGTAATTCTTAGTAACCAATATCTTAAAGGTTACACTTTGTAACATGATATTGGTTACAGTGAATATAGTGAAAATAATATGGATAGGTAGATAAACACCTATTGCTAATATTCCTAAATACTTGTATTTCATAAAGTAAAGTTGTTCATACTATCCACAGGATCTACCCCTGTTTTGTTGTTGCTTCTTATATTCTTCTATTTTTTTTTTGCAAAAAGATGTAAGCTGATTGGAAACATTGGTGGGAACCAGACCAATCATTAGAACATCAGCTCTGCAGCCTCCATTGTATACGGGTGAGAGGGCAGGAGAGGTGACAGCTCACAAGTCCTTTGAATAACATGAATAAATAAAAAGTGATAAGTCCCATAAAAAAAAAAAAAAAAAAAAAAAAAACAGATCATGGTGCACAAAATGAGCTCTCATACTATTATGTATCCCAAAAAAATAATATTTTGCTATAGGGGTTAGAAGAGGACAGTTTTCTTACAAAAAGTTGTAATTTATTTAAAGTAGTAAAATAAAACCAAACCTATATAAATTGGATTTGGCGTAATTGTATTAACCTACTGAAGAAAAATAACATGTCATTTTAACCATAAAGTGCACTGGGTAGAAACATACTTTCCTCCTCCAAAGTTGCTAAATGAACAGTGGAGGAGATGCAACTTCTTGAATCAGGTCTATGTAATATGGAGATGTATCACTCTAGGACACATGCACTAATGTATTATGTATATAACTAAAGTATCATGTCATAATTAATATTATATACACATTAATCATGTACACATTAATGTTTACGAGTATTATGTCATAATTAATTATATGCACTCACCTTCGTATAGGTATCTGTTATTTTTTTTTCTGATTATGAAAAAAGATAATAATGTAATAGAAAATAAATAAAGTATATATTTAATTTTTTATGATCATTTAGTATGTATTATCGTGACATTTTATTCACTATCCTTATCACTGATGATCTTGATTTTTTAATGCATTTATTATACATATAATGAAATCTTTCTGCTTTCTTTATTATATATGGTAAGTATCACGTTTGCATGTTTGCACATTTTGTTCACTGGGTAGCAAGATTTGGCACTTTCACTTTTTTTTTTTATTTACTTACTTTTGCATAATCACCCATGTAAAATCACTGTATGGTTTGTTATTGTTTTGGAATTGTCCACTATGCGCTTGTGCTAGATAATTATGAAGCTGTCATGCGGACCATGTAACGTGCGATCATATGATTGCCTGTCATGTGATTTGGCCACTGTGCGGGCGGCGCCCGTTACCTTCCAATCATGTGATTACATCATATGACCCGCATGTTACTTGTAAACTGGGGAGGATGTGACGACATCAGACCACACTTACGGGCACACTTACGGCAGGACACACTGTGGGGAGGAAATGACGATTCCCCACAGCTGAGGTATAATGGAGAGGGATGATATGCATGTGAGGATTGGCTCATTATGGGAAGTGATATGGTATGCATGTTATGATTGGATGGGGAGTGAAATTAAAGAGGGCAGGAAACCCAGAGTTAGCCTTGCCCCCTGAGAAAGCTCTATAGTCCGAGTGAAACATATGTTGGGGTTTGTACATATACTGGTAAGACCTGTACACTTGTAATAGATTCCGGGACCTATGCTTCGTATTATACCTATAAGTTCTTGATTTAAGATGCACTTTATTTAGAGATAATTTTGACTACAGACTACTATCTTGTGAACTGTAAGGTTATTACTTAAAGGGGTATTCCAGTATTTTTTTTTATTTTTTTATTTGACTATGCTACAGGGGCTGTTAGTGTAGTTCATAATATAGTGTCTGTACCTGTGTGTGATGGTTTTCTCACAATTCTTCTGTGATTTTCACTCCAATATTTATTTTTAACAGCATACAAAATGTCTGTTGTCTCAAATTTTTCCCAGCTTGCAATGCGGCTGAGACCTGACTCACTAGTCAGCTGATGACAGGGAGCCTGTCAGGCCCAAGGCCTGATTATTAAAATCCTATATGTGTATTATAAGTTATGACTGTGTGTGATGGATTGTCCAGGACATGGGTGAGAGGTCATTCGGACGGTGTGTCTTTTTGTGTATTGCATTTTATTGGTGGTCTGGCTGTTTGTTTGTATCTCCTTTGAAGTCAGAGGCTCTTTTAAAGCAGCAGGATGTAAGGGACATTCTTGTCCTATCATATAATCAACCAGATAAGAGGGCCAGGAACAGAGATGCCCCCCCTGGTGGGAGGGGAGGGGGGGGGGATGGAGTCTCCCTCCAAAAAGGGAGAGATATAATATTTAACAATGCTAGACTCAGGTTGTTCAAGGCTGTGCCCAAGGCTGACAAGAGCTGGACACTCACTGAAGGACTGCTATACAATCATGCTGAAAGAACTTCATTTTTGTTTTCTGAACTTGTCTTGCTAAACTCATTTTTATATATTGTTATACCTGTATGTCATTTGTTCCTGTATTTTTATATATATATAGCACTGTGATACCTTTTATCAGATTAAATGTTTAATTAATCAGCTCTGGTCTTTGATCTCTAAATATATGAGCTCACCTTTCTGAAGGCAGCTCTGGTGGAAACACGTTTATCCAAGGGTTAATTTGGTGACTTGCTGGGACTTCTAGTGGATACCCAGAGGTCTGGTGGCTTTAACCCTTGCACCATCACACTCTCTGTAATGTCTTGGCTGGACCAATAGGGTGTGATCGTGACAGAGCCTGGCTGCTTCAATGGGTGAAGGGATCACTTAGTGGGAGAGAGATCAATCTGCAACTAATGCAACAGCTGTAGGCACCCTGATTGAAAACCACAGGTTTTTTGAATGGATTCAGCTCATTTATGTTTCAATGGGTGGGGTGGCTGATATGTGGGAGGGAGGAAAATGGAATTATGGAATTCCACAACATTGAAATCTCACAACATAGCCATTTAGCCCCAAGACAAGCGCAGATCCTTCCTAAGCATGTCCATTACTGCCTGCCAGGTACGTACTAAAATCAGCTTATGGTGGATAACCCCTTTAATACCATCTGGGATCTATTTTTACTTTTTGTTATGGTTATCTTGTTCTTACCTGTAGTGTATTTCTGGTTGTGACTGATATGTATTTTATTTGTATTTGTGACTAATAAAGATTTATATACTTTAATACACAAATGTTTTGGTGTTAGCATCCATATTTTGGGGTATATCTATTTTGTAACACTACACCTCTTGGTGTTGGTTGGTAGACTTGTTTCCTACTTATTTTTTGCTGTTTGATGTATCAGGTGTTGAAAGGGAGCCTGTATGGGGGAACGACTGCTGGGTGGGAGGGTGATCATTCTCCACAGGGCTGCAGCTGTACAGCAATGGGTGGGGTGGCTGATGTGTGGAAGGGGTAAAAATGACCTCACACTTACAAAAAAGGAATCCTGGGACTTTTAGTTGAATGGAAGGAACTCCAACAGGAAATAGCTATTTCACAAAAAGATAGCAACGTTATGGTGGACCATGAAACATAGCCATTTAGCTCCATGACAAGCACAGATCATTCCCAAGCATGTCCATTACTGTCTGGTAGGTAAGTACTAAACTCACCTTATGGTGGATAATCCCTATAACTATTACTAACACAGGATTGGGCACTATGTATGTAATGATGGGAGTATAATTCATTCTTTGCCTGCTATTTTACCAGCATGAGAGACTGAGGACTTTTATGCAGTGAATATTGTCAAAACAGAGTTAAACTTTGATGACTGGGACTATGTGCGATAAGATTTATAAGATAAAAAGGCACCTTGGACTTTTGGTGTATCTATATATGACCATGTATGTAGATAATTACCACTAGAAAGAACTGGTTATATGAGCATCATTACATCACGGCTCCGCCCCTCGTAACGTCACAGCGCGCTCCGCCCCTTGTAACGTCACACCCCTTAATGCAAGTCTATGGGGGTGGGCGTGACGGCTTCCACGCCCCCTCCCATAGACTTGTATTGAGGGTCGGGCCGTGATGTCACAAGGAGGCAGAGCCATGACATAACGATGCTCCAGCCCCTATATTGCCCGTCATTACGCACAGAGCGAGTTTTCGCTGTGCAGTAATGAAAGTGTGCTGCCTGCGGTCTGACACCTTATCCCCTATCCTTTTGATAGGGGATAAGATATCTAGGGGCAGAGTACCCCTTTAAGGTATGAGACCAATGTGTATTGTGTGAAATCACTAATTTATGTGAAAGTTGTGTGTTCAGACACATTATTTTGAACACGTGCATTGTATTTGTCTGTATTTTATTTGACTGTGCACTACCTGTTTGTCAGAACAATTCTTGACATCCTCCTCTGACCCCTTCTGTCCACAGGATCCCCACGTTGGATATTTTTCCTCCATCACACTTTTTTCTTAATACTCTTGACACCATTGCATAAGAAAACCCAACAAGGTTGACCGTTTTTGAAGGTTTCTGGCCCATGGTAGTCCAGCATCGATGACCAGGCCTTGTTGGTAGTTGTTCCGATAGCTAGACTTTTCCATTCTCATGATGATTCACAGTGAAACTGATCCACAGAAAACTTACTTGTTTTCTTATGTGACACTTTAGGTCACATATTTCATCTGTCTGGAAGCACAGAAAGGAGCACATTAGAGGTGACAGGCCATGTTCTGGTACTAGCATTTATTGCCCAGCACCACACCTTGTTTGTAGGCTGGCATACATCAGTAGTTGCACAACGTGTAGCAGCTCTTATATAATGTTTGTAAAGTGGCTGCTAATGATCCTACTGGTTTGTATGAAAGGACCCGGCCCTGGAGATGCCTTGAAAGGATAAACAGCGCTGCACTGAAATCCATCTTGAAATTTTTAAGGAAGGAAGCACTGATTACAGAACAGCTAATGAGGAAATGAACGGACGAGGGGAGGCCGCCGAAGTGTTTACTTCTTTCACCATTAAGAATGTTAACTCCATGACTGCCAGTCTATTTCTAATGTATCAAACATGCAGAGGTTTAGCTGTAATTTGTGCTGCAGCTTTAACATTGTGGTAAACAGGATTTAATGAACCCTGTTCACACTATGAGGATATAAACTATGCTGTGTATAAGGCAGATGTGTTTTTCCAAGTTTTGCCAACAAAAATGTTAATGTCCATAGTAAAATAATGTCAACCTAATGCTTAAAAAAAATAATAAAAAACTACCACCAAAACTTCAGTGTTTCTCCAAAAAGCTCAGCCTAAAGCTCAGCCAATAATTATGAATTTTGACCTTATCCCAATAAATCAATTTAGCTTGGTAAAATCAGTGTGTTAATTTTATGAAGGGGTATGTGTCTACCCAATCTGGCACTGCTAATCTAGATGAACACAAAAGATGAGATAGGTTAAAGGGGTATTCCAGGAATTTTTTTTTATTTAACTATGCTACAAGGACTGTAAAGTTAGTGTAGTTCATAATATATTGTCTGTACCCATGTTTGATGGTTTTCTCACAATTCTTATGTGATTTTCACACCAATATTTATTTTTAATGCCATACAAAATGACTGTTGTCTCAGATTTTTTCCAGGTTGCAATGCGGCCGAGAACTGACTCACTAGTCAGCTGATGACAGGGAGCCTGTCTGCTTCAATGGGTAGAGGGATCACTTGGTGGGAGAGAGATCCATCTGCAACTAATTCAACAGCTGTAGGCACCCTGATTGAAAACCAATGGTCTTTTGAATGGATGCAGCTCATTTATGTTTCAATGGGTGGGGTGGCTGATTTGTGGGAGGGAGGAAAATGGAATTATCGAAATACCAGTTCACAAAAAACTAGCCACAGTTTTATGGTAATCTCACAACATAGCCATTTAGCCCCAAGACAAGCGCAGATCCTTCCCAAGCATATCCATTACTGTCTTGCAGGTACATACTAAAATCACCTTATGGTGGATAACTCCTTTAAAATTTTACCTGTTTGGTATCTCTCACCCCCCAACAATGAGAGCAGTCAATGACTGCTACTGTAACAGAGAAATGGAAGCTAGCACGGTCTACCCTTGGTTCCTGCCTGCTCTCCTCCACACTAAATTTGTCTGAAGACATCTGGAGAAGCATACTACTTCGAGACATGGTGGTAGCATGGAAGACATGTCGAGCATTCATTCAGCTCCCCTTCTCAGTCAGCAAACTTATGCCTCTTTGGTCCTACTCCAAATTCCCTTCATGCCATGAGAACAGCATGTATATTAGAAGGAGGGAGACAGGGATATTTGTTGTACAACATCTACTGCATTGCCAGATTTTAGCCTTTTGCAAACCCTGACTCCATGACCTATCTATGGAAAATGCAAAAACTTCCTTTGAAGAATTTATGTCTTCAGTGACCCTCTCTCCTGCCTATTCCATCTATAAAGGAAAGGGAGTGATGCAGTTGCCTCCTCCCTGTTCAACCACTGGGAGGGTAAATTGGGAAAGATTTCACCAGTGGTGCTTGTTTTGGAGAGATAAACCAAAATACTCAAGGCTGTCATTGGTGAAACCTGATCAGTTTAAGATCATGCATCGTGCTGTCTATGGCTTCATATAGCTCCACACGGAGTATACCTAGTGAATAACTCCACACGGTTATTCTAGTGGCTAAACGCAGTCTGCTGGACAATTGGTTAAATCCTACTATTCCCTCATCCTCAGAAGTTATCCAACAGCTGAAACACTTTTTATTTCTGGACCGGATGGAGTAGAGCGACTCAGAAAAAAAAAATGTTGACAATCCTTCTTTAAAAAATTTCAGACTTTTATAGTGGCCTTCCTCCATAAGGCAGAAATTGCCCAAGTGGTAGGCATGTTCAAGGGCACGTCAAGGTACCTGACAAGGGGATTAGAGGATTCTCTAGGACGTTTTCAGATCACTTCAACATATCTACTAAAAGGGGTTAATATGTCTTGTACGGTTTTTAATGTTTGTCTTTTATTCTGTTTTGTAGGACATAATAATAGTCTAGAGCTCTTGCAATTTTGATGCGATCTACATACCCTTAATCCCTAAATGATTGTTTTTTGGGGGAAGGGGGAATTGTTGGGGATTTTTCTGTTCCAATTTTTCTTACTCACATAGAGGTGGCTATACTGCTGCAATGGGACAATTGTTAATTTTCCAAATGAATTGTTCATTTTACCTTGCCTTTATGCTTACTTAATATGTCAGGGCTGTCCCAACTACTGTCCAATTCTATTGTAAATTTGTTGGAGAATTAATAAAAATGTGTAAAAAAAAAAAAAACTGTGCTTCAAAGAGTGAAACCTTGTAGGTGCTGCTCACGCATAATGATCATAGTTGTTTTCTAGATTACAGCTCACTGTGCAACGTCCTAGAACTTCCTTAGTCTTGTTTTCTGCTTCTTGGGTTTCTTAAGAATTTGATTTCTGAACCTCTTTCATGGCTTTGAGAACTGGTAGCCAAATCCCCAGCTCCTCCTAAACCTATCTCTGTTCTTTATAAAGGACATTCAAAATCCCTAGCTGCCTTATCCCCCCAATTTTTTATGGGAGGGCTATCTAAATGTGTATTGATCCCAGTAACCGGAGAAAGAAAACTGCGGCAGCTCACCAGCTGAAGTCTTGGCTTCTTTATTGAATAGCGGGTGTGCAGGCAGGTGCAATCTCACAAAAACAGAGCGACGTACGTTTTTCACAGAGATGTGCTTCTTCCGGCTCTACAAACACAGTCTACATGTCCCAGGTTATATACAGGTAAGAATCTATGACGTGTGCTTGAACCCAGGCGCAGAGGGATGATGTTGTCATCCCCCACGTCTGAGACAGCACTTAGCCATACACAGGTGTGAGGCTCCGCCGTCTCCCAGGCAATCCCGGGCCGCCGCCGCTCCACAGGAGTGAAACGTACGTCGCTCTGTTTTTGTGAGTTTGCACCTGCCTGCACACCCACTATTCAATAAAGAAGCCAAGACTTAAGCTGTTGAGCTGCCGCAGTTTTCTTTCTCTGTTTACTGGGATTTTTCGTGGGTACCTACACTGCTGAGCACCATCCCAGACTTATAGTGGTGACTGTTCTACCTGAAAGATAGAGGGATTGCCACGTTCCCTTGGATAAACAGTGGTGCCAGTTGTCATTTTTCTTCTGTTTGCACTAAATGTGTCTTGATGCCCAGCTGAAGAAAGCCAACACATCTACATGATTCTCACTCGCTGGTATAATGATATAAGATGATGGACATTGCATCCCGCACACAAGCTCTAGCTCAAATACCTGGTGGAAGTGCTTAAAAGGGTTATCCAGGAATAGAAAAACAGAGCAGCTTTCTTTCAAAAAATGCTCCCTGTCTGTCTCCAGGTTGGATGTAGTTCTTCAGCTCAGTTCCATTGAAGCCAAGTTGTAAAACAACACCCAACCTGGAGACAGACGTGGAGCTGTTTTGGAAATAAATTAGCTGTGTTTTTTTTAATTCCTGGATAGGCCCTTTAAAGAACAAGACTGTGAGGAATTATCCAACTGGGAATCTCACTCCAAACCTTCTTTCCTTAACATTTGGCAGCCCTGAAGGACCTTAACGAAATCTGGGAGGAGCAGGCAAAACCTTATCAGCATATCTATACCATTCATGGCCCGTTAAACTTTTGTTATTGAAACTCTCCTTATGACGTACTAGCTATGTAAGCTGTGGTGTTGTGAAATGTAAACACATGGGCCCAGATTTATCAAACTGTGAGAGAAAAAGTGAAGGGATTTTTCCACTGTAACCTATCATAGCTTAGCTTTCACTTTACCAGAGCTCGTTAGCTGAGCTGTGATTGGTTGCAATGGAAAAATATCTACACTTTTTCTCTCACACAGTTCGATAAATCCGGGCCATGGTGGCGACAGCCCTTTTTATATACTTGAAATTGAAACTTTAAGAGAGATGGGCTCTCTGCTCTCATATGATTATATTTAGGAGATTTGATTTTTCTGTTTATTGTTGTTATAACTGTGAAAAAACATAATAAAAACATATTCTGCTGCACTGGAACACATATTCTGCTGCACTGAAAGTTTCCAAGAGCACAATGGCCACCGTAATTTTTAAATTGAAGTAGGTTGAAACAATCAGGACTTGGTTGGGGAGAAGGGCCTTGGTAAGAGAGATGACAAACCAAATGGTCACTTTTGGTTCAGCTCCAAAGATCCTGGGTGCATGTAAGAAACTTCTAGAAGGTCAGCCATCACCACATCACTCTACAATCTGAGCTTTATGGTGGAGTGGACAGAAAGAAGCCCATTCTAAGTAAAAGATACATGAAAGCCCATCTGTAATTTGCGAAGCATGTAAGGACTCACAGACCTAAAGGACTCACAGACTGTGAGAAACAAGATTCTCTGTTTTGATGAAACAAAGATATATATTTTTCTCCTCAATTCTATGCGTCATGTCTGGAGGAAACCAGGCACTGCTCATCACCTGCCTATTCCCTACAGTAAAGCATGTTGGTGGCATCATGCTGTGAGGGTGTTTTTAAGTGGCTGGGACAGGGAGACTGATCAGGGTAAAATAAAAGCTGAGTGAAAAAATACAATAGTATTCTTAATGAAAACGTTATCCATAGAGTCGGGACCTCCGACTGGTTCAAAGATTTACCTTCCAACAAGACAATGACCCTAAGCACTGTGAATGTCCTTGAGTGACCCAGCCAAAGAGTCTGAATTTTATTATGTAACGGGTCTGGGCAAAGAGTACTATTACACAGGAGAGAGCACAGAGGAGTACTATCAGACAGGAGAGAGCACAGAGGAGTGCTATCAGACAGGAGAGAGCACAGAGGAGTGCTATCAGACAGGAGAGAGCACAGAGGATTGCTATCAGACGGGAGAGAGCACAGAGGAGTGCTATCAGCCGGGAGAGAGCACAGGAGGAGTACTATCAGGCAGGAGAGAGCACAGCGGAGTCCTATCAGACAGGAGAGAGCACAGAGGAGTGCTATCAGACAGGAGAGAGCACACAGAGGAGTCCTATCAGTCAGGAGAGAACGCAGCAGAGTACTTTCAGACAGGAGAGAGCACAGAGGAGTCCTATCAGATAGAAGAGAACACAGAGGAGTCCTATCAGACAGGAGAGAGCACAGAGAAGTAATATCAGCCAGGAGAGAGCGCAGAGGAGTCCTATCAGACAGGAGAGAATGCAGAAGAGTACTTTCAAACAGGAGAGAGCACAGAGGAGTACCAGTCCACCCTTTTCTATAAAAAGGAAATACAATGTCCATATGAAGTATATTAGAAAGGTTACATTTTTTTTGTCAAGATGTACAACATATAAAAAAGGTTTTGAATCTGATAGTGCCCATTTAATTTCAATGCCAATTTTTAGTTTTACCTGGTCACCTGTTTTTTTTGCCCATTTTTTTTTTTACAGCTGTTTCGAACTCTGCTTTTTGTGGCAGTTTTCCATTCTGTTTTTTAAATGAAAGAAGTGGATCCAGCAGCAAAAGAGAAGCTTAAGTTATTTTTATTTCCCATCCCTTTTGAATACACTATGGTTTATTAACAGTTTTAAATGTTGCTGCTTGTACGTGTTGGATGAATAAACACAATAGATTTTCACAATAGATTTAGCATGTTGCTTCATTAATTGGCATAACATCTATTGTACAGTTTCCAACGCAGCTATCACACAGCTGTATCAGAAGAAATCCTTTAGGTTCCTTCACTTCACATTACATAAGGATCCCCCAGTAATCTACTGACATATTGCCATTTACTGACACTGTCCAGACTTAGCATGTTTCATTTCATTTACTCTTCAGTGTTTCTATTCTTGTGACCCTTTTGTCTTGAGTCATCTTGGGCAGACATTGTGCAGGGTAGCGTGGGTTAACAGCCTGGTATTTCCATCTTGGTATGCCTTTCACAAGTTTCTCTACAGGAGAGGCCTGCAAATTGTGCAACCAAAGTAACTGCAAACCGCCGGCAATTGCTTCCTTCCTGAGATGAAACGCAGAGCAGCCCCTATTATTAACTTTCAGACCTGGTTCTGTTTATTTAATGTGGTTTGAAATGCCTCTAGCAAATTATATGGGGGTGGGGGGACAAGTATGCGTACGTACTAGTGGGGTTATACATAAAGCGGCCACGGTCATGGCACAAATGTGTCCCTGTGTGTATTATTCCAATGATGTCAGTAACCCCTTATGTCCTTTACCTCCACACACATACAAGCAACTGCATAAATAACGACTATAAATCATTGCATGGAAGGGGTGAATTTGCTGTAGAGTTTTAGATAGTTAAAGGTTCTTCCTAGAAAATTAGCATTTTATTTAATAAATAAACCATTGTTGCATCATTTACCTATTCTAGTTATTAAGCCTAACCCAAGAATTTCTAACTATGAATATCGAAGTGCAGGAAGGTATCAGTGTGCAAGAAATTAGACATGTTCTGTTTTGAGTTATGTCTGCTATAGAGGACCTCCTCCTATTAGACATGTTCACACAATGGAATGTCCATGTGGAGTTCTGCATAAGAATTCTGCACTGAGGTTCTGCAGCAGCAGAATTTCCATGCCAGATGTTTTTGCTGTGGAAATCCCGATTCCATAGTCTGCTGAAAGAATAGACATGTCGGGAAATGCATTAACATCTATGAGATGGCGCATTTCCAAGCAGGCCTGGCGCCGGCATATTCTGCCGGCACTCCACAGTTGGGGAATGTCCACACCGAAATTTTAAATGCGGACATTCATGTGTGTGAACATAGCCTTATACAGACCAAAGCAGTTTTCACTCTTGAGTATTTCTTGCAGTCTTGTAATCCAGAGAAGTATCTACTTAGTGATTAACAAGGGATCACAGTGGAGCCTGCAGCATAGAATAGAGTTGTATAATGCAGCTTTACAACATACACTGTGACTCTATGTGGAGCAAGATTTATTATTTAAAGCAGCACTCTACGTAATTCACAACAAACTGGTCTGAGAGATACATAAAGAAAATGACCGCAATAGCTGTGCGAATGAAACCGTCCCAAAGGTTGTCACATGGGCAAGCAATGGGACCGGTATAGTATCCCAGTCAGGAAATAAAGCCAGCTGGTAGGGCTGAGTTCACATGTGCATGAGGTTCCTCCACCGCAGAATATATTCAAACAAATGGAAAAAAAGCTTAGCAAGAACAGTTTTTTTTTCATCTGGTAAAGTCCACTAAAATAACAGACATCATGCTGGAAACCCAAAAAGTCAAAAGGGTCCGTTGGGCTCAGTTGGTGTCCATTGTGCGGTGGATCCTCCTTCTCAATTTTTTTTCTATTGTTATGCTCCCAGATGAACCAGATGAATGGAAAAAATGACAAAATTTCCGATGCAGATGTAAACCCAGCTTAAAAAGAGCATCTGCCTGGCTGTTTGTGGTACGTTACTTCTGGGCAGAAAACAAAATGTGCTGCTTTAATTAGAATTGTATAAAATGATGTCCTATCTGGACAAGCCTTCCTTAGGCTGGAAACAGACAGGCGTTTTTTTTTTTTTTGTTTTTTTTTTTAAATAAACGACCCAAAACTATTTCGGCCAAATGGAAGTTAGAATAGTCAATAGGGAAATATGAAATGCCATACCCACATGCTGTTTTTATTGTTTTTTCATCTTTTTCTGGTGTTTTTAGGCACAGTGGCAGCTTTCCAAATTTTCAGCATGCTGAGGGTATGACATTTCTTCATTAAATTTTTCTATGGCAGGGAAAATAACCATAATATCCATGTATGTATGGATATTGGCTTTTTTTTTTTTTTTTTTTTGGTGATCTTTACACCAATTCATTCTATAAAAATCCACTTGTTTTAAAAAGTCACTTGTTTAAAAAAAAAATCACATGACTTGTAATGAAAAAAAAATGAAGGAGATACAACCTCAAAGAAAATAATGCATCTACATGCTATTTGTGGGGAAAAAATGCCATAAAAACTGTGGAGTAAAAAATTTGGGGGCAGTTTTTTGTGACATTTTATTTCTGCCCCAAAAAAACACCAAACAAAAGTTGTTTCTGTTCCTAGCATTAAGATGGCAGATTTTTGGCAAAAATTTCTGACACTATCCAATTTATCTAAAAGGAACTTGCAGGAACCTATATGCTGCTTGTCGAAGAAAGCATTCAGGCTTGGTTTTTCACTGCAGTTTTTCAGCCAAAGCCAGAATTGCATCCAGCAGGAAGGAGAAGTATAAGGCAGGGGTGGACATATCGCTTGTGCAGCTGGTTCAGCTGCACAGGGGCCCGGCGGCTGAGTAGGCCTGTTGCCCTGGCAGACCCCCTCACACGACACACATGTGAGCAGCGGTGCTGCACCGCCACTGCTGCACCGCCACTGCTCACTGTTCTAAAGCGGCAGTGGCGCATAATAGTGCTTCAGGAACTTTAAACAGTGAACCTGATGGCCGACGTGGGTCTGACAAGGGACTTTGCACAAGTGAAGTACCTCCACAGACCCATGCAGAAGGACATCATTGACATCACTCGTCAGGCCGCCGCCGGAGTGGAGAAGCGCTGCGCAGGCCAGGTAAGTGTGTCTATGTGTATGTCTGTATGTGTTTGTGTGTCTGTGTGTGTCTGTGTGTGTTGGGGGGTGCTATGCTACCTAGTGTGAGGAAACTATGCTACCTAATGTGGACAAACTGCTACCTAATGTGGACAAACTGCTACCTAATGTGGGGAAACGATGCTACCTAATGGGGGGAACTATGCTACCTAATGGGGGGAAACAGCTATCTAATGTGGGGAAACTATGCTACCTAATGTGGGGAAACTATGCTACCCAATGTGGGGAAACTATGCTACCTAATGTGGGGAATCTATGCTACCTAATGTGGGGAATATATGCTACCTAATGTGGGGAATCTATTCTACCTAATGTGGGGAAACTGCTACCTAATGTAGGAAATCTATGCTACCTAATGTGGGGAAACTGCTACCTAATGTAGGAAATATATGCTACCTAATGTGGGAAAACTGCTACCTAATGTGAGGAATCTATGCTACCTAATGTGAGGAATCTATGCTACCTAATGTGTGGGAACTATGCTACCTAATGTGGGGAATCTATGCTACCTAATATGGGGAAAGTGCTAACTAGTGTAGGGAATCTATGCTACCTAATGTGGGGAAAATGCTACCTAATGTGGGGAATCTATGCTACCTTATGTGGGCAAACTGCTTCCTAATGTGAGGAATCTATGCTACCTAATGTGCGGAAACTGCTTCCTAATGTGGGGAATCTATTCTACCTAATGTAGGCACACTATGCTACCTAATGTGGGCAAACTATGCTATCTGATGTGGGGAATCTATGCTACCAAATGTGGGGACACTGCTAACTAATTTAGGGAATCTATGCTACCTAATGTGGAAAAACTGCTACCTAATGTGGGGAAACTTCTACCTAATGTGGGGAAACTGCTACCTAATGTAGGGAATCTATGCTACCTAATGTGGGAAAACAGCTACCTAATGTGGGGAATCTATGCTACCTAATGTTGGGAAACTGCTACCTAATGTGTGGAATCTTTGATACCTAATGTTAGGAATCTATGCTACCTAATGTGGGCAAACTATGCTTCCTAATGTGGGAAAACTATGCCTGAATAAACTGTGGCATATGGGGGGGGGGCTTAATAAATAATTAACATCTGATATTGGGGGGGGACAGGCACATTCTTTGCACAGGGGCCCTCTGCTGTCTGTGTCCGCCCCTGGTATAGGGGTATGTTCATATTGCATAAAATGTGCAGAATGTCCATCTTGAAAACACCGGTGGACATACCACCATTTGCATGACCAGGTTGGCGCTAGCACCGCTCGGAAATCCGCTGTCTCATAGACAGCAATGCGCTTCCGATCAAAATCCAAAGAAAGTATGGACATGTCTATTCTTTTTGCAGAAGTTGAAATCAAGATTTCAGTTTCAGAAACATCTGCCAAATAAAATTCCACCATGTGAACATACCCTCAGTCCTTTCCCATTCCTTTTGAATATATTTCTGGCTTTGGCTTAACAACTGCAATGACAGTTTAAAAAAAAAAAAAAAAAAAACTGACAAGGGAAAACACAGCCTAAGGGCTCGTTCACATTGTGTAGAATTCCACAGGTTCAATGTCAGCTTGCAGCAGGAGCCGCCAAAATCATCTGCGGTAGGACCACATAGACGCATGCCGTCTCATAGATGATAATGCAGTCTGTAGGATTTCTGCCCAAAGAATAAATATGTTTATTCTTTGGAAGATGTCCATTCCACCAGCGTAATTCCACTGCACCAATTCCGTAGTGTGCTATTGAAAACAATGGGACTTTGCTGCAATGGAATGTCTGCAGTGTGGACAGTCCCTAACTTTGAGCACTATTTAACCATGTAAGTACTGTGTATGTACTAAAGCAACCACAGGAAGTTCTGTCTACTACACAAAAGTCTTCATGTGGTCCAGACTTGTTTTAGGTCCTTCATTGGGAGACATGAGGGGAAATTAAAAGGAATCATGCAGCTTCATGTTAGAAGAAAAATAGAAAAAGAGCATTGGTTTTAACAGGAATAACTGCAGTATCCAACCACCACCCCCTATGATTTTGCTCTCTTAGTTATGTCTATGGCTGACTGGCAATTTCTTGAGTAAACTTCAATTCTAGAATATATAAGAAGGGTGGAGGTCAAACTATTGTATACAAAGCACCCTGTTATAAAATACCTGACATTGCAACAACAAAACATTGATGGATTTATTTATTTATGCAAGTATTTCTAGCACAATAATACAGTTCAGATTCCCCCCAGCTGGAGGAACTTGCAGCACATAGCCAAAGAGCTTGTCAGTGGCACATCCAAGCAAAACAAACACCGTAAGATACATGTGTCAGGCTCCGGAACTACAATTTTATTCATAAACAACAGTTTTATTTTATTGGAGTCTTTCCAGAATGTGTCCTCGTGTCAATGGCAGGCAAGCCACCTCATGTTGGAATAGTCAGCATCCAGAGACGAAACTATACAGGGTGCAGAGGCTGCAGTCACATCGGGCTCTGAAGCCTGATGATGCCCAAGAGGTCTGTGCCCCATAGGAGAAGACCTGGACTATTCATTACATGTGGTTTTGAGTGGTCTTTGCCTTGCACCCAGGAGCTTCACGTTACGTCTGTCAAGATCCATAAACCCAAACCTGCCTATAGGTAACTTTTCTCTATTCAGTTGTACATAAACCATAATGTATTGATCTACAGTCCACAGTTCTTGAGCTTGAGGCATGAACAACCTAAATATAGTTTTCATTGTACAACCCCTTATAATGCTTTGATGCTTTATACACTGCTCTGCAATGTAAATATGTTATCAGGGGGTTGGAACAGTTCTAAGGATTGCCTTAGAAGAAATAGTTTAATTCATGTATTACAGAATTCTACATAGATGGTTCATAAACATAATTTATCACGTACTAAATACTAAACTTGACCAGCACTCCTTCGAGTGAACATAGTTTATTGATATCATAAAATACATCACTTTATACTTATGTCTTTTTCTATTGCATATATATAGCGCCAACACATTCTGTAGCGCTCCACAGATATTGTCATCACTCACGCATATTTATAAGTAATATTTCTGCATAAATGGTAGCCAAAATTTAGTTTGAAAATCTGAATTTCTGGGAGAAAACTAAAAAAAAATTCTTGTCACAACCCCCAGTCCTGTTCTAAGCTAACTGGAAAGAACTGAACAACCAATGCCCGGGACTGGTAAAGGACAAAACCTCATCTAGTGTAGAGAGTAACACTGCCAGACCTCCCATGGAGAAGAACAAGTGTCACCAACCTTGCTAAATTTCATATTCAGACAAATAGGAAATATAAATATTCAGTAGGCTGGTGTTTCATATAGTGTTTTGCAATTTTTTTTTTTTGCAGCATTTTTTGGGGGAAATTTTTAAAACATTAAATTTGTTAATTAAAAAAAAATTAACACTGTAGCAACAATGCTTTTTTGTTTATGGTGTATGTCTTCACTTTTGTTTTAGTTTTTTGGAGAAGGGTAGTTTTTTTTTTTTTTTAAAGTGTACCTGTTGTCAACAAAACTTTTTAAATAATGTAGATAATACCATTATATGTATAGCTGTAATATGCATTGCTTAAAAAATGTGTATGTTTTTGGGTGAAAAAAGGCTGTCCTCGCAGCTATTGTCTGTGTGTCTCCATGAGGAGTCCAAATACAGGAAGTGAGGGCAGGTCTCTTTGCAGACTCCTGGCTTGTCAATCATCCTGATGTATAAGCCAGGAGCATGTTATAAAGCCTCAGTGCACACTGTCCTGATTTTTCTTAGTGCACAGATCCCTGCTTGTCCATCCTCACTTCCTGTATTTGGACTCCTCATAGAGACACACAAGCAATAGCTGCAGGGAAAAAAATATACAAATTTTTTTTAAGCAATGTGTATTACAAATATACATATAATGGTATTATCTACATTATATAAAATGTTTTTGTTGACAGGTACACTTTAAGTGCACAAGGCTCTAGGTATTGCATTACCTTCTCTATAGGACTTGAAATTCAGATGAAAAAATGCATGCTGAAAATTGTCTGAATAACAAAAACTTACTTGAAAGTCATGGAGTTTTTTTTACACGCCAAAAGTATGCCACTTAGACTTAGGTTGGTATCACACACAGCTTGTTTTGGAAAACTCCGACTGCAGTTTTTGATGTACTTTTCTTTAGTAAAGTGTATTCAAAAGAAAGGAGAAGCATAAGCCCTTCCTTTATATTTCTAATTTCTTTAGAACAGGGGTCTTAAACTGAAATGATCTGGGGGCCGCTGGTAGTAGAGACTGAGTGAGGCTGGGCCTTATAAAGTATTTGACAAAAAAAAGAGTCATAGGATGTGTCAAGGAATTCTGGGAGTTGCAGTTACTACCTAATGTGCCCTGCGTGCCCTGATACAGCCTATGGCTCTGCAGCTGACCAAAACTACAACTCCCAGAATGTTGCACCATAACCTATACTGTACTACTATATATACCATACTATATATACCATACTACTATAGTGCAACATGCTGGAAGTTGTAGTTTTGGTCAGCTGCAGAGCCATAGACTGTATCAGGGCATGCTGGGAGTTGCAGTTGCTAACTACAATGCCCAGCATGCCCTGATACACCCTTTGGCTCTGGAGCTGACCCAAACCTATAACTAATTTTGTACCATAACCAATAATTTTACATCAACCATTTGCAAAAGGCTTGGCATTCCCTTACTCACAAGTGGCACTGTGTGGCAGCCTGACATGGTGCTGAGAGATGTGAACTCCGCTGCACTCCTCCCTGGTGGGGCCTTGTGACGTCACTGATGTCTCCCTTCCTGGTAACAGAGGTGCCTCTGTGCTGCACGCACGTCTGCTACCAGATGCCCCAGTGCTGTTAAAGAGCCCTGAGTAACTTATGGGCCACTGGGGTGGGGGGTGGTTATGGGTTAGCAGTGTCTCTCAGAGTCCTCGAGTGTCCGACCTGTTAATCCACCCCTGGCACAGGCCACATTAACACTAAACGCAAAATATCGCCCTGCGGCCTCGAGTTTGAGACCCCTGCTTTAGAAACTTCTTCAAGCCTTGGCTAAGAAATCAAACAATAACTGGGCGAAAAAATACAGTATTTTTTTTCAAGAACGCTGTATGTGGCACCGGCATTAGGGGAGTTTAACAAACTGCAGTTTTTGATGCAGTTTTTTGATGCCTAAGCCAGAAATGGATTTTGAAGGAATAAGAAATGTGGCTCGGAAAATTGCATAAAAATGGCAGTGGCATTTCTTTAAAAAATGCAGTGGGCAAAACCTCTTCTTAAGGCAACACCAGAAGTGCAGCATGAAGGAGAATAGAATGTCCTTGCACACTATGGAATATCAACCTGGAGAAATTCTGAGCAGACATTACATGTGCAGCAGGCGCCAGCGCAATTAATTGGTGACCACTCTGACATGTGCCGTCCCTATTGACAACAATGCAGTTCTAAACAAATTCCCCTGAAAGAAAGAACATGTTAATTCTATTGGCTAAGTTTGGAATTGGAATTTCTGCAGTGTGCACAGTCTAGCAGAGTCCCATTAAAGACAATAGGAGGCTGCTGCATCGGAATCTCCACACGGAATTTCTCTGGGTGGATATTCCATAATGTGCAGGAGGCTTAGGGTATGTTTACATGGTAGGAAAATGTGCAGAATGTCATCCAGGAAAACATGGGTGGAGATTCTGCACATTTGAAAAATCCTTTGGGTGCTAGGACCGCTTGGAAATGTGCCGACTCATAGACGGCAATGCATTTCCAAGCAGAATTTGCAGAAAGAATAGGCAAGTCTATTCTTTCTTTGGGCGCCGACATCAGGATTTTGCACAGTGGAGCAGAATTCCATTGAAATCAATGTGACTCTGCTACAGCGTTGTGCGGAATTTTCTGGCAGAATTCTGCATGCAAATTCCGCCACGTGAACATACCCTCATAGTTACCATTCCCTTTGAATTGACTTGTGGCTTTGGCTAAATAAAACTTCATAACAACTTACAGTGGTGTTTTCCAGTAAATGCCCTGTTTAGTTTAAAGCCCTTATATATATATATATATATATATATATATATATATATATATATATATACACAAACACGGTGGGGCAAAAAAGTATTGTGAGTCACCAATTGTGCAAGTTCTCCCACTTAAAAAGATAAGAGAGGCCTGTAATTCATCATAGGTATACCACAACTATGAGAGACATAATGAAAAAAAAAAATCCATAAAATCACATTGTCTGATTTTTAAAGAATTTATTTGCAAATTATGGTGGAAAATAAGTATTTGGTCACCTACAAGCAAGCAAGATTTCTGGCTCTCACAGACCTGTAACTTCTTCAAGAGTCTCCTCACAAGAACAGTGAGCAAAAATCCCAGAACTACACGGTGGGACCTAGTGAATGACCTGCAGAGAGCTGGGACCAAAGTAACAAAGTGCCAGTGCCAGACGCGTCTGGGTCTTTCAGCATGACAACAATCCCAAACAGACCACCCGGGCAACAAAGGATTAGCTTTGTAAGAAGCATTTCAAGGTCCTGGAGTGGCCTAGCCAGACTCCAGATCTTAACCCCATAGAAAACCTTTGGAGGGAGTTAAAAGTCTGTGTTGGCCAGCGACAGCCCCAAAACATCACTGCTCTAGAGGAGATCTACATGGAGGAATGGGCCAAAATACCAGCAACAGTGTGCGAAAACCTTGTGAAGACTTACAGGAAACTTTGACCTCTGTCATTGCCAACAAAGGGTATATAACAAAGTATTGAGATGAACTTTGGTTATTGACCAAATACTTATTTTCCATCATAATTTGCAAATAAATGCTTAAAAAATCTGAAAATGGGATTTTATGGATTTTTTTTCTTATGTCTCTTATACTTGAGGTATACCTATGATGAAAATTACAGGCTTCTCTCATCTTTTTAAGTGGGAGAACTTGCACAATTGGTGGCTGACTAGATACCCCCCCCCCCCCCGTATGTGTATATTTATATATATATATATATATATATATAGTGAGAATCAAAAGTTTGGGCACCCCAGGTAAAATGTTGTATTAATGTGCATAAAGAAGCCAAGGAAAGATGGAAAAATCTCCAAAAGGCATCAAATTACAGATTAGACATTCTTATAATATGTCAACAAAAGTTAGATTTTATTTCCATCATTTACACTTTCAAAATAACCGAAAACAAAAAAAAAAAAGCATCTGCAAAAGTTTGGGCACCCTGCAGAATTTATAGCATGCGCTGCCCCCTTTGCAAAACTGAGACCTGCCAGTGTCATGGATTGTTCTCAATCATCATCTGGGAAGACCAGGTGATGTCAATCTCGAAGGTTTTAAATGCCCAGACTCATCTGACCTTGCCCCAACAATCAGCACTGAAACTGAAAATAGTTGACGCTCACAAAGCTGGAGAAGGCTATAAGAAGATAGGAAAACTTTTTCAGGTGTCAATATCCTCTGTTCGGAATGTAATTAAGAAATGGCAGTCATCAGGAACAGTGGAATTAAAAGCAAGATCTGGAAGACCAAGAAAAATATCAGACAGAACAGCTCGCAGGATTGTGAGAAAAACTATTCAAAACCCAAGTTTGACTGCACAATCCCTCCAGAAAGATCTGGCAGACACTGGAGTTGTGGTACACGATTCCACTATAAAGAGATACTTGTACATATATGGTCTTCATGGAAGAGTCATCAGAAGAAAACCTCTTCTATGTCCTCACCACAAAAATCAGCATTTGAACATTGCAAATGAACATATAGACAAGCCTGATGCATTTTGGAAACAAGT
This sequence comes from Hyla sarda, assembly GCF_029499605.1. Classification (NCBI taxonomy): domain Eukaryota; kingdom Metazoa; phylum Chordata; class Amphibia; order Anura; family Hylidae; genus Hyla; species Hyla sarda. The sequence continues at coordinate 104,472,163 of NC_079190.1, read as the reverse complement.
TCTGTGGACTGATGAGGTTAAAATTGAACTTTTTGGCCAGAATGAGCAAAGGTACGTTTGGAGAAGAAGGGGAACAGAATTTAATCAAAAGAACCTATGTCCAACTGTTAAGCATGGGGTGGATCAATCATGCTTTGGGGTTGTATTGCAGCCAGTGGCGAGTAGAAGGAAACGGATGCTAACTTGATGCCATCTGTGAAAAAGCCGAAGTTAAAGAGAGGATGGCTTCTACAAATGGATAATGATCCTAAACACACCTTGAAATCCACGGGGGATTACATCAAGAGGTGTAAACTGAAGGTTTTGCCATGGCCTTCACAATCTCCTGACCTCAACATAATTGAAAATCTATGGATAGACCTTAAAAGAGCAGTGCGTGACAGACAGCCCAGAAATCTCAAAGAACTGGAAGACTTTTGTAAGGAATAATGGGCAAAGATACCTCAAACAAGAATTGAAAGACTCTTGGCTGGCTACAAAAAGCGTTTACAAGCTGTGATACTTGCCACAGGGGGCAGTACAAGATATTAACTCTGCAGGGTGCCCAAACATTTGCAGATGCCATTTTTTTGTTTTCTGTTATTTTGAAAGTGTAAATGATGGAAATAAAATCTAACTTTTGTTGACATATTATAAGAATGTCTAATCTGTAATTTGCTGCCTTTTGGAGATTTTTCCATCTTTCCTTGGCTTCTTTATGCACATTAATACAAATTTCTACCTGGGGTGCCCAAACTTTTGATCACCACTGTATATATAGATAGATAGATAGATAGACACATTTATCTATATAGATATATGTGTGTGTGTATTGGGTTATATGCAGCAGTATGTCACATGTTTCATTTTATCATATGATCTTCTACGGGGCTAAGTTCATAATTCAAATTCCTTTACCCACAGCAAAAGGTAGAAGTGTGTGACGTTCTGTATAGTTAGCATAGATTGTGTTTACATCTTAGGCTGTGTTCACACATTCAGGTTTTTATTTTCAATTATTCAAAGCAAGGAATGGATCATAAATAAAAGACACTTATAAAGACACGTATTAAGACTTTAAATATGAATTCAATAATTGGAAATAAAACCTTAGTGTGTGAACACAGCCTTAGGAGATACTGATGTATTGGGAATACAATGGAATCCATATTTAGGCCATGTTAACAGTTTATGTTTGTATTGAGATCTAAACCTGATATAAAGGATGATGATAAATTGGTAATACACTTACCCTATTATTGCTCCCCCAATGATTACAGCATATCAAAGGCTGACATATGAGGGTTTATAGTTTGACATTTCAGGGAATTAGTCAGATGGGTGGGTTTATACATTGAGGGGTGAATATGTGAATGTTTTACATTGAGGGATGTGTATGGCTAATACACACCCCCTGCCTGTGTAATCCCGCCCATCAATTGACAATTAAATTCACACCCATCTGATTGATTACTGGAATTGCCAAACTATAAACCCTCTTATCTCAGGAACAGGAGGACGTATCAAGAAACTGTAAAATGGTGTGTGATCAGGGCGCCCTGAGCTATTTAATAACAATGCAAACTCTTTTTTCGTAAAGTTCGTCAAAGGTCCTCTTTAAGGGTATGCTCACATTGGTAAAAAATGCTTTGAAAATACCACCTCAAAATCTGCTGTGTGGATTCTACTGTGTAAAACATTATACATGACCCTGCACTTTTTGTAGTTTTTTGAATTTTACGTACAGTATATGAACTGTTATCCAGAATGTACCGTATATACTCGAGTATAAGCCGAGTTTTTCAGCACGATTTTTCGTGCTGAAAACACCCCCCTCGGCTTATACTCGAGTGAACTCCCCCACCCGCAGTGGTCTTCAACCTGCGGACTTCCAGAGGTTTCAAAACTACAACTCCGAGCAAGCCAGGGCAGCCATCGGCTGTCCGGGCTTGCTGGGAGTTGTAGTTTTGAAACCTCCGGAGGTCCACAGGTTGAAGACCACTGCGGCCTTCAACATCATCCAGCCCCCTCTCACCCCCTTTAGTTCTGAGTACTCACCTCCGCTCGGCGCTGGTCCGGTCCTGCAGGGCTGTCCGGTGAGGAGGTCGTCCGGTGGGATAGTGGTTCCGGGCTGCTATCTTCACCGGGGAGGCCTCTTCTAAGCGCTTCGGGCCCGGCCTCAGAATAGTCACGTTGCCTTGACAACGACGCAGATGCGTCGTTGTCAAGGCAACGGCTCTATTCCGGGCCGGAAGCGCGGAGAAGAGGCGCCCCCGGTGAAGATAGCAGCCCGGAACCACTATCCCACCGGACCACCTCCTCACCGGACAGCCCTGCAGGACCGGACCAGCGCCGAGCGGAGGTGAGTACTCAGAACTAAAGGGGGTGAGAGGGGGCTGGATGATGTTGAAGGCCGCAGTGGTCTTCAACCTGCGGACCTCCGGAGGTTTCAAAACTACAACTCCCAGCAAGTCTGGACAGCCGATGGCTGCCCGGGCTTGCTGGGAGTTGTAGTTTTGAAACCTCTGGAGGTCCGCAGGTTGAAGACCACTGAGGGCGAATGATGAGAAGAGGATGATGAAGGGGGGGTGTGGGGATGATGAAGGGGGGGTGTGGGATGATTACAAGGGGATGATGAAGGGGGGATATGTGGGATGATAAGGGGATGATGAAGGGGGGATGTGTGGGATGATAAGGGGATGATGAAGGGGGATGTGTGGGATGATAAGGGGATGATGAAGGGGGGATGTGTGGGATGATGACAAGGGGATGATGAAGGGGGGGATGTGTGGGATGATAAGGGGATGATGAAGGGGGGATGTGTGGGATGATGACAAGGGGATGATGATGAGGATGTTAATGACGGGTCTGGATGATGACAGGGGGGGATGAGGTATTTCCCACCCTAGGCTTATACTCGAGTCAATAACTTTTCCTGGGATTTTGGGTTGAAATTAGGGGTCTCGGCTTATACTCGGGTCGGCTTATACTCGAGTATATACGGTATGCCAAGCACAGAGAAGCAGCAGTCAGGTTACTTTCTAGAGCAAATGCAAACACTTTCCATATACAGTATTCAGGCATTCAAGACACATGCATAGACATTGTTAAAGGTTTTATTGGGTCAGCCACCTGCAGATTTACTCTTCAAGGAGTTCTTTATGTACTGTACTATTACATTTCTAAGACATAATCGTCACCTATTTCAATCTGCCAGGGAAATATCTATAAAACGCCCAACAAGAAGGTACCACATATCAACCCATATCATTGCCGTATATATCTTTCCATGATTTCACAAAAATAAAAAGGCATACTCTGGCTGTTTCTCTACCTTGTATATTATGGTATAAAAGGAAATACAGTCTTTTCTTAAGTGGAATATTACTTTCGCTTCCATACAGAATATACATTTTACTCTGACAGCTGGATTGATGGGAGATTCCTTCGTACCACTGGATGCTGGCAGGTCTACTCTTTGGAGAATCTACAGGGACTCTTCTCTGCTGAAGCTTGGCATAGAATATAATGGAGATCCTCTTTTAATATCATATGATGTATGCAAGAAAGCCATCCATAAATGCAATGCAAGAGCTCTCAGGTCTTTGAAGAACTGGATGAGAAATGAATAGAGTTGCAGCTAGCTGATCCCTCCTTGAGATCCTTCCATAGCTAAAAAGTAAAGGAATTTTTATTTTTGCAGACTTAGCATAGAAGGGAAGGCTCCATTTGGATTAGTTTCATGTTTCTTTTCCTGAATAAATAACTTCCACAGGGTTTCTTTACAAGTGGTTTTATGTCCACAGTTGACTTTTACATTCGTGGAGTGAAAAGGTCAGCTGCGCCAAGGTTTTTCCAGCTGAAACATGACACATATTCAACGTCACAAATCCTTTTCTAGTGTAGGTCTTCCAGAATCATTATCCCAGACGACTACTTGTAGTGTTCATTCACATATTTACTGCACAGCTCTCGTGCTGCCAAAAAGATGGAGCCATGGAATGGAACAGAGGACCTTATTTTCAATGGTCACTTATGACATACCTGTTAAAAGAGTATAATAAAGTTAGTAAACTTGTCTACACATATATTACTAAGTCACTGTACATTTTAAGCATTTACCAAAATATTTCAATGAGCTTGTCCAGGGGTTCTGGTAGCACCAATGAACAGCTATAATCTGTGAGGTGTTCAATTTCCCTCCTGTGCTACCATAGAGTAAATAAGGAATTGCATTGTGCCCTTTAAAGGGGTCGTCCAACGACAGAAGAAAATATTCAGTGATTTTTTTTAATGTAAATGAATAACATTTACATTTTAAATACAATAACTTTACTTATGTCCCTTTCTGTAGTGCTGTGGGAGCCGGACAACCCCTTTTGTTATTGGACAACCCCTTAATATAAATGGTCTATCTGTGTAATGGATTCATATGCCAGGCCTACAGATAAAAAGAGAGGTGGAGAGTCATCAAAATTTGTGCAGAAGAAAAGTTGACCAGCTGCCCATAACAATCAATCAGATAATTTCTTTCATTTTTGAAAAAAGCCTCTAAAAAATAAAAGAAGCGATCTGATTGGTTGCCATGGGCAACTGGGCAACTTTTCCTCAGCACCGGTCTTGAAGAATCTCCCCCAAAGTGTTTATTTGTAGGTATTATTTGCCCAGCTACATTATGGAGGTTACCAATGTTTGCAAAATAATAAAATCATGTTTATCTCCTAAGCTCAAGAAATATGTTGTAGAGGCTGCAGCATGCATGCCTCTTCCCTCCCCCACCACTCCTTGCACCCCATGATTGACATACAAGATTCAGCCAATACCTATCCATGAATTATGCAGAGTAGGGAGGAATGGGGGAAGAAGTAGGTGTGCATACTGCAGCTCAACCTCTATTACTCTTGAGCTTAGAACAAAAGCATGATTTTATAATTTTGCAAACAGCCAACAGCTAATAATGAATGTCTGCTGCTCTGAGCATGATATATAGCTGACAGATTCCCTTTAACCTAACATTTTATTTCGTTTTCTTTGTCCACTAAGTATGGTTTACCCAACGCTTCCAAGAAGATGTCAGTATATTATGATAATTCATGCCAGAAGTGACTCCTATAAGACAGTAGTGTAGTGAACTTTCTTTATTCTTTGGCTCTTTCAGTGATCCAGAAAGGGCTATGTACATGATAAAACTAGTGTGTGTTGGTGCCTCTGAGACACCACTACTTAACCTATCTAAATGTTACTTATGTTGAAATTAACTTCACGAATTAGAGGAAGTTGCAAATGACTTTGGTTTGTATTAAGGATCGACCATTTAGTCACGAATATTTTTTACAAGAAAGAGCAGATGGAGTCTGAAAGCCAAAAAAATCAAGCAACACAGCTAAGTGTCTTACCAGTACATAGGCTACTGCACCTCTCTATAGAAACCTAACAAGTTCAACATGCACTCAAAGTATTTTAGATGCTTAAAATATAATGTAGAAAATTCACTTATGCTTGGCTGTTACATAGTAATATAGTGGCAGCTGGGAGGATTTTATCACTTCTCTCAAAGTAGCTTGCCCAGATGGAATGATCGTGACAGATACAATAAAATCAATGATCTGTATAGAGCAGTGTTTCCCAACCAGTGTTCCTCCAGCTGTTCCAAAACTACATCTTCCAGCATGCTCGGACAGCCAAAGGCACACTGATTGGGAAACAATGGTATAGAATAAAGAAAATGCCTTATCTCTCCTCTCTTAAATGGGCCCTGTCATTTGCAAAAACTTTTTATATAATGGATATAATAACATTTTATGTATATTTGCAATATCCATTGGTTAAAAAAATTGGGGGTGAAAAAATGCTCTATACTTCTTACCCCCATGGGTCCCTCCACTGTCCAGAACACTGTCTTGTCCCTGCAGCTATAGCCTGTGTGTCTCTATGACAAGACAAAAAAAAACTGAAGAGTGGTCGAGACAAGCAGGGCTTTGTGCATGCTCCCGACTTGTCAATCAGCCTGCTGTGTGAGTGGGGGGCGTGTCACAGAGCCTCAGTGCACAGAGCAGCCAGTTGTCAGCTCTGAAGAGTTAGGGAGGAAGTTCTCAAATGAGATTTGAGGACATTAGGAATTTAAGTTAATTTAAGTATTCAACCTTCTCTTCCTGTGCTCTAATTTATTGCACATATTGATGCTCATTGATGATGCTATGTAATAATTAGGGATTGTCCTTTCTCTTAAAATTGGACTTGTGTATGAGAAACAACCAACATGGCATTCTGGGTCCACATCATGACACGGTAACCAGGTTTTTGGCACAGACAATTGTTTCGGCTGCGAAATGCTGGGAATATGTAGGTTTGTAGAACAGCAATGAGTTAACAATCATTTCTAAACATACGTGGGTGGGAGGCGAGCCCTGTAAACAGAGAAGATTTATCAAAAAGAAAAGTCTGTTTATTACTAGTTCCCAAAGCAGTGCCTGTGACCCTTTCAACATTTTGGCAAGCTTTTAGAGCATTGTAATACTGCCTGGAAACATATGCTCAGCAAATATTCACTCACCAGTAATAAGAATTTAACAAGGAGAGTCAGATAAATTGTGTCCCAATATAAAGGGAGGGGAAACTATCAAGAACATTGTATTCAATGGCGATGACATCTTCACACACGTATGCGGTCCTAGATCATGGCTCTGAATGTCCTTTTTGGCAAGTTCACCAGTCACTCCTGGATAAAAGCCTTTTTGGTGAAATGTCTCGGAAGTGTGGTGGGTAACTGGGGTATGGGGCTGTTGTGTATTTTACTGTACTCTACATGCACTTTAATTGTTTGTTCACCTTGGTCATACCTTATGTAATGTTTTGTGCACTAGTTACTTTGTACTTGTTGTATATTTGGGTATATGTCTGTTTGTACTTTACATCGTACTATGATACTGTAGCCTGCATAGTTACCCAACTATCGGTACTTTTTCTCCAGTTTATACTGTGCATGTATTTGGACATATGCATTTTGTGACTCTTGGGACTTTTATAGAGTTTACTGTAATATTGTTATAAAATAAAAATGATATATATTTAACTCTATGGTCATTTTTGTTTTCTGTGTTTTTTTTTTTTCTAAATAAGTAATATGTTTACCAGTGTGATAGTATATTGCATGCTTATGTTATAGGGGTAAATTGGTACACTGTACTGTAACTTTAGAAACAAATTACATTATTACTCCATAAAAAAGAATTTAATTGTCGATTTTACCGTTAAAAGCACAAACATTTTCCTGCCTGATCTGACATTAGGTGTAGACAGATGCAACTATGTACTGAGTTATCAGGTTGATGAGGCATCTGATGCCCAGCGATTATCATGGCTGGGCCCTATTCATCAGAATAAGGAAATGAAGAATAATTTGGTTTTGCACTTGATAAAGTCATGTGCATGGAATCTGCACACAATATAGTCACACATAGTGGTCATGGACACTTTGAAGGAGATGTATCATCTGCAGTGTATTGGTGCACCAAACATAAATTAAGTTCTGCCCATTTTCGCAGACCACTTACTAAATCCAGTGGCTCTGTGGCTGCCATTGTGCCAGCACCTAAATATACACCATCTATCAAAGTGTTGTATATTTCTGCATCTTTAGTTTTTTTCAAGTTGACCCTAAAGTCACGTTTGAGAGGGGCCCCTGAGATGCCCCCTCCATCCGATATTGAGCCTTTATCCAGCCTTTCTCATGCCCCCTTGGTGTGAACAGCGTAAATCCTCCTTTTTGCACAGAAATGATGATCTTTAAAGGGTCTGCATCAGTGCTTCTTTGGGAGGTCACTGTGATATAATAGAGTCAGATAGCAGGATAGTATGTATAGTATAGTATAGTATGGGCAGTACAGTTGCCAAGGCAACCATATGACACCCAGCATGTTTGGTGTACGAGTCCCGTTAATCGGTAAAGGATTAATCATGCACAGATCTTGCTGGGCATCGTACGGTTGCCTCGGCAACTGTAACACCCAGCTAGAGCTGTGTCTATTCACACAGGTATTTGCAGAAAAAGCAGAAAACCAATGCTGTAAATATACTTTAAAGATGTTTTGGGGGCATTTTTGTATTGATGGCCTATACCTAGGACATGCAGCAACCCACAACACATAAACAGAGCTGAAAGCAGGTAGCTCAATACATTGTGTAGTGGTTGTACTAGGCCACTGAAGCTCAGCTCCATTTGAAACAAATGTTAGCACCCAACCAATCAGATATGATGACCTGAGGATAGGAAACAAAAGTCCTGAAAAGCCCCTTTAAAGGGAAAAAGAAATGTTTATACAGTTTTTGTGGTTAATGCATGTATATTTTTTCCCTTATAGTTTACCCAGGGACCTTAGCTACACCAAGAACTTGCATAAAGAAGTCTTTAAATTAGGAAGTTAGACAAAAATTATCCCATTAGGGAAGAGTTACCAATATTATTGTAGGATGCATGCATTTCTAAACTTAAGTTATCTGGTACACATTCAGTCTCAAAACAATGCTGTCTAGAAGAAGACCTGCAAGCTCATCCTGTCGGTCTGTGATAATACTACTCCATGACAGGGTACACATGTATTAAACTTTAGGACTGATAGAATATGATACCTTTATTTTTGCCTTGCATAGACTTTGCAGTCAATAAAACAACTGGTGCAATGACAAGTGATGTAAGGCGACAACTGATTAGTCAGGTGATATGCTGGAATTTTGAAAAAAATGGGTAAAAGTAAGGAATTGAGGGACTGGAGCCAAAAAAGACTTGGCTAGACCCCTGTCCAGAAGCAGTGCACTTCCAAAATGTCTGGTCTCCAAATATAGAATGGTTACATGACTGATGACCACTAGGGTGGCTTGTTTTTTTTTTTTTTTTTTCTCTGCTTGAATCCTAAGTTACCCATCCAAAAGGGCAAATCAGGTGCAAAGAAAAAGGGGCCAGCTTCCAGATCTTCACAAAAGGTAAGAAAATACATATATACATAATCACAACACACATAAAAAAACACATACTTATACACACAAACATAATAACAAAAAACAGTATAAACAAGGGAGAACCCCTTTAATAACACAGTGCCGGGGAGGTCTTTCACTTAATATCCATGCCATACGGTGTCAGTGGAGAGGACTGTGAAACTTGTGACAGAGGTGTCCACAGAGGTGAGTATGTGGTTAAGAGGTACGTCATCGACAAATTCTACTTTCTTATCCAGACTGGCCTTGCCGAAATTTGACCATGAAGGTAAAAAAAAATTTTTTTACACACATTTCAAAGCATATTTTCCATGTAAAACATGAAGTTAATGGTGAATTCAGATGATATTTTCCAATCACAACCACATCTTGTACGTGAATAGCCTTAATGGCTGAATAGCCTTTTTATCTCACAGAAGAGTTACTGTAGCATAAAATACTTGGCTATGACTTAAAGTTACCAGAAGAAACTGTGTTTTCCAGCTCACTATAGGTCAGAAATGCACATAATGGTCCCGGTCCTATGCCTAAGCTATTACAATGAATATGAGAGCGTGTGAGTATGTATGTGAATAAATGTGTATATATATATATATATATATATATATATATATATATATATATATATTGCCATAGTTCTGAATAATAGTCATGCAAAATACAAAAACAAATAATTATCTAATATAATGAGAATTTGCCCATTTCTTCTTATCAAGAAGCCAGTTCACAGACAAGGATCTGCTCCCACTGGCATATCGGACAGTTGTCCATGTAAAAAAAAAATAGCAACAGACACTGCCAAATAATCTTTCCACACCAAGACCTCTTATGTCTACCACAAATACAATAATATTACCATACTCTGCCCATATAGGGGTCACATAGCAGCACCACACTTGCACTCTTCCGGCCATAATCTCACTGTAGACCTCATATATCTACTACACATATCAATTTAACTAATACAACATCAATATAATGGTACATATTAGCACCACACTGGGCTCTGCAGAGTATACTGTTTTCATTCACTTTTCATTTACTTCTCCATTAGGCTCAGACCACCATGAACACTTCCTCCAGACACAACTTGTCTATGCTGATTTTGGTGCCCCCCTTAGTGAGCCACATGGTATTAGTGACCTCCTTAGTACCTCATACAGAAATACTGGCTCCTTTCTGCTCTTCATAGTAGTCCTGCTCCTTTGTGTCCTACACAGTACTGGTGCACCTTTACTCCCCCCTCCCCCTATCCACAGTAATGGTGCATCCTCATTCAGTAACAGTGCCTCAGCATTATTAATGTCAACTGCCTTTCACACAGTAATAGTGCCACCCACCCATAAAAGTTCCCCCTGTAAGTAATAATGACCCTTAGTACACCATTTCCGTAATGGAGCCCCCTTAGTTCCCACACTCAGTAAATATGTACCTATGCACCTAAGTGCTAACATTCTGTCACAGTTCTCCTTTAGTGCCTCCACCTTACTCAACAAGAATGCCCCCTTTGTGCTCCCACACAGCCATACTACCCCTTAGTGATCTACACTCTACTAACAATCCCTTATTGCCCCCTGTGGATAAGGAATAAGTGTGGCGTTGCTCAGAGAGAGGATCAGACAGTTTTGCATTCACTTCCAGGCAGTGGAAGAGAGAGGTGGTGTCTGGTAACTGTAAAATAAAGTATACTAAGCGATTGTCCAAGCTAGTGATTGTGTGTCTGCATACGAGAGTGTGAAGTATACAAGTGAGTGTAAGTATAAAAGTGAGAGGGTCTTAAAATTAAGGGACTTTAAATTAAGGAAGTTTAATTGAAGTATTTGATTGTTTTTTTTACTGTTCATTTTTGCAATCCCCAAATCTAGTATGGCCACCATGTTGGAAAAGGCAATCCAGTGTGCATCTTGCACAATGTATGCAATCCTTGAACAGCAGTTTGAGGGTGCATATTGTTGTGCGAGATGTGTGTGAGTTGTTCATTTGGAAGCCCAGATCCTGGATCTAGAGGAGCAACTGGCAACACTGAGACTCATTGACAACTTGGAAAGGAGTCTCCTGCTCACTGAGCAAGTACTCTGTGGGGTAGAGGTGGGGGAGGATAGTGGGACTGAGATGCAGGACACTCAGGCAGCTAGCTGGGTTACAGTTAGAAAACGGGGTAGAGGGAAAAGTGTCAGGGAGGCTAGTCCTGAACTGGCACACCCCAACAAGTTTGCCCGGTTGGCAGATGAGGGGGATGCAATTTCAGAGCTAGCAGTACTGCAGAAAGACTCTGCCTCTGACCACCAGGGGGATGTCTGCTCCAGTAAAGAGGGAGGAAGGAGTGCAGGGCAGGCCAGACAGGTACTGGTAGTGGGGGACTCAATTATTAGGGGGACAGACAGGGCGATCTGTCACAAAGACCAGTATGGCCGAACAGTGTGTTGTTTTCCTGGCGCTCGAGTGCGGCACATCGCGAATCGGGTTGACAGGTTGCTGGGTGGGGCTGGAGAGGACCCAGCAGTCATGGTACATATTGGCACTAATGACAAAGTAAGAGGTAGGTGGAGTGTCCTTAAAAATTATTTATCGGACATAGGCCGCAAGCTTAAGGCAAGGACCTCCAAGGTGATATTTTCTGAAATATTACATGTTCCACGAGCCACACCAGAGAGGCAGCGGGAGATTAGGGAGGTAAACAAGTGTCTCAGAAGCTGGTGTAGGAAGGAGGGGTTTGGGTTCATGGAGAAATGAGCCGACTTCACTGTTGGATACCGTCTCTACCGTAGGGACGGGCTGCACCTCAATGGGGAGGGTGCAGCTGTGCTTGGGGAGAAGATGGCTAGAAGGGTGGAGGAGTGTTTAAACTAGGGACTGGGGGGAGGGAACCTACAACATAGAGGGGGAAGATAGTGTAGATAGAGAGGGGGGACTTATTAATGTACTTGGGGGTGGAGCGGAGGGGTTAGAATAGTTAATAGGGATAGGATTCATAGGAAGAAAAAACATACACCTTTGAATTGCATGTTGACTAATGCCAGAAGTCTGTCCAATAAAACCGACGAACTGGAGTGGTTGATGTCTGAGGAAAATTATGACATAATGGGTATAACAGAGACTTGGTTGGACAATAGCTGTGACTGGGCAGTCAACATACAGGGTTATAGTCTATTTAGAAAGTATCGGACAAAACAGAAAGGGGAGAATTTTGTCTTTATGTGAAATTGAGTCTGAAGGCTGCACTGCGGGAGGATATATGGGAGGGAAAACGATAATATGGAGTCATTATGGGTAGAAATATATGGAGATAAAACAAAAAAAATTCTGATAGGGGTTTGTTATAAGCCACCAAACATAATGGAAGAGGCAGAAAATCAATTACTGAGGCAAATAAACAAGGCAGCAAATCAGAATAAAAATTATTATCACCTCATTCTGATTTGCTGCCTTGTTTATTTGCCTCAGTAATTGATTTTCTGCCTCTTCCATTATGTTTGGTGGCTTATAACAAACCCCTATCAGAATTTTTTTTGTTTTATCTCCATATATTTCTACCCATAATGACTCCATATTATCTAATGCCAGAAGTCTGTCCAATAAAACTGACGAACTGGAGTGGTTGATGTCTGAGGAAAATTATGACATAGTGGGTATAACAGAGACTTGGTTGGACAATAGCTGTGACTGGGCAGTCAACATGCAGGATTATAGTCTATTTAGGAAGTATCGGACAAAACGGAAAGGGGAGGAGTATATGGGAGGGAAAATGATAATATGGAGTCATTATGGGTAGAAATATATGGAGATAAAACAAAAAAAAATTCTGATAGGGGTTTGTTATAAGCCACCAAACATAATGGAAGAGGCAGAAAATCAATTACTGAGGCAAATAAACAAGGCAGGAAATCAGAACGAGGTGATAATATCTATCCTGATATGAACTGGAAGGCTGAGTCCTGTGAATCTCATAAAGGAAACAGGTTTCTGACTATAGGAAAAGACAATTGTCTGTCTCAAATGGTGCAGGGCCGGACCAGAGGGGGCACCCTACTGGACTTAATATTAACCAACAGACCTGACAGAGTAACTAATGTGCATTTAGAAGGACGCCTAGGAAATAGTGATCATAATATAATACATTATAACTTGTTCTTCAACAAGGGAACCTCGCGAGGGGCCACAAAAACAATGAACTTTAGGAAGACAAAGTTTGATCAACTCAGAGAAGCCCTTATCAATATAAATTGGGATAATGTCCTCAAAAACAAGAATACTGAAAATGGGAGACTTTTAAAAATATCTTAAATTCTCACTGTAAGATGTATATACCTTGTGGGAAGAAAAGGGTCAGAAATAAAAGAAAACCAATATGGATGAATAAAAATGTTAAGGGGGCAATAAATGACAAAGCATTTCAACTACTGAAACGGGACGGTAGTGAAGAAGCATTTAAAAGCTATGGAGAAAAATGTAAAATATGTAAAAAACTGATAAAAGCTGCAAAAATAGAGACAGAAAGACACATTGCCAAAGAGAGTAAAACTTACCCCAAAATGTTCTTTAACTATATAAATAGCAAAAAGGTAAAAAATGTGTTGGCCCTTTAAAAAACATTAAAGAAGAAATTGTAAACGGGGATCAGGAAAAAGCAAATATATTAAAAAAAATTCTTCTCACCGAGGAAAATGAAATGCCAGGTGAAATACAGCAAAATAAGGTAAACTTCCCAGTACAGGTCACCTGTCAAACCCAGAAAGAAGTACAGTGCCGCCTATAAAAAAAAATCTAAATAGACAAATCGCCAGGTCCAGATGGCATTCACCCCTGTGTTCTAAAGAAATTAAGTAGTGTAATAGACATACCCCTATTTTTAATATTCACTCTATAGTGACAGGGTTGGTTCCCCAGGACTGGTGCATAGCCAATGTGATGCCAATATTTAAAAAGGGGTCAAAAGGTTACCCCAGGAATTAAAGGCCTGTTAGTTTAACCTCAGTTGTATGTAAATTGTTTGAGGGTTTTCTAAGAGATGCTATTTTGGAGTATCTTGATAAAAATAAATGTATGACTCCATATCAGCATGGCTTTATGAGGGATCGGTCCTGTCAAACTAACCTGATCAGCTTTTATGAGGAGGTGAGCTCCAGACTGGACCAGGGGCAATCGCTGGATGTCGTATATTTGGATTTTTCCAAACCATTTGATACAGTGCCACATAAAAGGTTGGTGCATACAATGAGAAGGATGGGGCTAGTGGAAAATGTGTGTAAGTGGGTAAGTATCGGGCTCAGTGATAGGAAACAGAGGGTGGTTATTAATGGTACTTATTCTGATTGGGTGACTGTTACTAGTGGGGACCACAGGGGTCAGTCTTGGGTCCTGTTCTATTTAAGATATTCATTAATGACCTTGTAGAGGGGTCATTAATAGAGGACAGTGAACTGTTACAAATGGATCTGGATAGGTTGGAGGTTTGGTCTGGGAAGTGGCAGATGAGGTTCAACACTGATAAATGTAAGGTAAAGCACATGGGGAAGAAAAATCCGGTCTGGGATTATGTATTAAATGGGAGAACACTTGGGACGACTGACATGGAAAAGGATTTAGGAGTATTAGTTAACAGTAAATTTAGCTGTAGTGACCAGTGTCGGGCAGCTGCTGCCAAGGCAAATACAATCATGGGGTGCATCAATAGGGGCATAGATGCCCAAGACAAGGAAATAATTCTACCCCTGTACAAATCACTAGTCAGACCACACATAGAATACTGTGTACAGTACTGGGCACCAGTGTACAAGAAAGATGTAGTGGAGCTGGAGAGGGTTCAAAGACGGGCAACCAGAGTAATACGGGGAATGGGAGGACTACAGTACCCAGAAAGATTATCAGAATTGGGGTTATTTAGTTTAGAAAAAAGAAGGCTTAGTGGCTAATAACTATGTATAAATATATCAGGGAACCGTACAGAGATCTCTCTCATGATCTATTTTTACCCAGGACTGTATCTATAACAAGGGGGCATCCTCTATGTTTAGAGGAAAGAAGGTTTCTACAACAGCACAGATGGGGGTTCTTTACTGTAAGAGCAGTGATACTGTGGAATTTTCTGTCTGAGGAGTTGGTCATGGTTAACTCAGTAAAATAATTTAAACTGGGTCTGGATGCATTTTTGGAGAATAATAACATTACAGGTTATGGATTCTAGATCTATAGGGACAGAACGTTGTTCCAGGGATTTATTCTGATGCCATATTTGGAGTCGGGAAGGATTTTTTACCTCTAGTATGAGGGTTTTTTTGCCTTCCTCTGGATCAACTCAGTAGTAACTTAATAGGGTTATAGGTTGAACTTCATGGACTCTGGTCTTTTTTCAACCTTATGATCTATGAGCTATGACTATGCCCATGTGCACTATGCCTTAATGTTATGGCTGGTCATCGTATTTCTGGCCTATAATACTCTATGCCTATGGTTACTGTATACATTAAAGGGGTACTCCGGTGGAAAACATATGTTTTCAGATCAACTAGTGTAAGAAAGTTATACAGATTTGTGAATTACTTCTATTTAAAAATTATAGTTCTTCCAGTATTTATCAGCTGCTGTATACTACAGAGGAAGTTGTGTAGATATTTCCAGTCTGACCACAGTGCTCTCTGCTGACACATCTGTCCATGTAAGGAATTGGAGTGCTAAACCTCCTTGTTAATAAAGAAACAATGTAGAGATTGATATTAATTATAGAGTTTATGTATATATGCAACGGCTGACAATGAACTGGTGCCAAAATTTGCAATTCAACCATCAAACATTGCTGATGTCATGTCATCCGTGTTGTTTCTTTGTAATGTAATTTTATCCAAAATTAAAACCAGGTTTAGTGATTTGAACGCTTGACTTTTTCTAGACAGAAATATCTGGTTACAAACTATTATTTTTTATAATGATTATTATTACATATCATCACTGTGGATTTGGGTCTTTTCAGAAAGGCTTATTTCAAGCAATATAGAAAGTGAGGCAATTGTGGGAAATGATTCAAAGTATCAACCAAACTTTACCGATATGTAACCACCAGAATAAAGTGTTTCTGAATGAAAAATTATGATTGGAGCGCTGGGAACACTTGGTGGTCCAGTTTAGCCTGAAGGATTCCAAACCAAAGTTGATAGAGCTGTCATAGGAATAAGTGTAACACATTTATGGCCCATTTTAATCCATTGTCAGAAGACATGTCATTGGTTATTTGTAAAATAAACAATTCGTTCTCAATAGCATTTTCTACTACTGGACCTTGTGGGTTGTTTATAGCTGAGCAACATTATCAAGTTATAGCCTGTACCCACCATACTCCCTATACCCAAGACATCACAGGTTGTCTCTTGCCCATCTTTAAAGGGGTACTCTGCCCCTAGACATCTTATCCCCTATCTGAAGGATAGGGCATAAGATGTCTGATCGTGGGGGTCCGTGACGTCACAAGCCTCTGCCCTGAATCGCTAGTCATTTTGGATAGGGGATAAGATATCTAGGGGCCAACTGTCTTCAATGTGCCATTGAGCCAACACTTATACCAAGGTCTCACCCTGATAATGAAGGCTATTAAATAGTTATATGCTTAGTTATAACTAGTCCAGGTGTATGTCTATCCATTGGTTCCTATTTTCTGTATTTTATATTATAATGTAGAAGATTGTAATTTTGTGGCTATTTTTCTCAGTGATGTATAGTTATTTCAATGATTCCAAATGCATGCTATTACATAATAATATCTTCCAACATACTGGAAAATATCACAGTGATAAAAATGGAAAAAAAAGGAACCTGTTGGCAGAGTTTCTGGTTATTAAACCATGGGTATGCTGCTGTAGTGCTTGTAAAAAAAAAATTGTAGACGTGTCCCCGGTAAAGTCACTCATTTTACTAGGAAGGAGAAAAAGTAGTTATAAAACCTCCATGGACCACTCAATGAGGACCGCTATACTGCCAAACTGTCTGGGCCCCCAAACCAGCAGCAGGGCGCTTTTTAATGTTTAATTTAGCCCCTGATTAAAGTACTGCCAGTACTGTCCTGATAATGGCCCTACACTCATCATTTGGGTGGTTGCCTTAGTGGTGACTAGTCATGGTGTCCCATGGTGTCACTGTTAGAATACCCAATCTGTCTTCAATTGATGTACCGTTTGGTGTGTGAGATCAGAATTAGCTAGAAACATCAGTCAAGGTGTAGTAGGTGTTCTAACAAGACCCCAGGACTAGTCACCACTACAGCACTACCCAGATAACTATTAGTGATAGATGAGCTGTAGATTTCTAACTTTGTTTAACCGGGGAACATCTGCAAAGATATTTACAAGTACTGCATTAGCATGCCCTTTGTTTTATTACCAATTCTCTGCTGGGCGGACCAGGATTGCTTTTCTTTGCCTTTGTCATTTTAATATATATCAAATAAATTTCAAAGGGGTACTTATGAAAATTCTCAGAAATAAATTTAAAAACCATTTAAAAAAGTATTACTTTCGTCAATCCCTGTGACTGGCCCATACATAATCATCCTCTATGTACAACAGCACAGACCTCCATAGCTGCTATGCAACATTATCACATAATGAAGTCACTCACATTGTACAATTTTTTCTACCATTATATTTATGCAAAATCTAGAAATATACATACATATGTAAATTGTATTGATGTGCACTTCATAAAGTTAACAAAGATTTGGAGAGACAGAATAAGGTGTTCTGGACATCTGTTCTGGAGATTTTTTTTTCCTTACATGAAAAGGAGGGCTGGAGTGTGGCATAAGGGAGAGGGGTAACATTTTCTAAGGAAATATTAGACATACCAAAGTCCAGATCTCCTAAATGTAATGTACAAGGGGCCTTACTTCAAACTGCCAAGGTTTTTTGCTGTCTTCTCTTTTTTCCAGTCCTCATGATTGACTCATTAGAGAAGGCTATCATGCGTAACAATGTATACAACACAGAAGAAGTATATTTGTAGGAAAATCAGTCATGCTGCACCTATACAGACGTACAGGAACAGCACTGAAAGAACTTAGCCATTGTTGATAAGTTTAATGTTTGTGTCTGGACAAGAAAGGAAGAATCAGAAAGACGACTTTAAAGGGTCACAAGAGGCTAGAAATGCATTCTTCTCTTTTTATTGGAATTATAAATACCCTTGCCACGATGGATTATTAAAACGTTGGAAATAATGTCTGCCGAGTGGTTCATCCAGGTATTGAAGTTAAGTTGGACCTATAAATTGCCATGAGAAATCTGAACGCTATTTACTGTAATTGTAAGCTTGCTCTCACCTCCACTTTGTAGGACTCTGCCCAGCTGAGTTTGCTTAAAATGTTATAGTTTGATCACATTATATTTTAGTTCAAAACAGATGGCATAAAAAGAAATGCATCCAAGTGGATGGGGAAACCTAAACCCCCTCCTCCCTTTCCTAAAAAGGATTCTGCTCATAAAGAGAGAGAAGTATGGAAGTAATTGAGGACTGAGATTAGTGTTCCTTTCATCTTCCAAAACATCCTGTCCCTAGAGATGAAATAGTGAGTGGGAATGATGGGAGCTTCACACGCTGGAAATAGCGGCAATGCTCCATTTTAAAGGAGTGAATCTTTTGGATCAGCAGCAGAATCTTGATCTTTCAGCCAGAATGTAACATGGAGCATGACAATCAATGTAATCCCGGCTAAACATGATGTACAGTTTATGAGATGTAAGAGACCTTTGTGATGGTCAATTGGTTCTTCTCCCATTATTTTGGGACTAAGAATATTTCATATTGTGGTGGAATATGCCCATATCACTAGGATGTAACATGTATTCATAAGGCTACATAGCACATCTTGGAATGGAACCACACTCCCCCATGCCAATTTCTTCAGCAAGTGAGTTCAGGATATGAAAAGCTTATGATTATTTTGGTTTTCAAGTCATTTTGCTTGTCCTCATGTTTTTGGTCCTATATGCTGAGGAACCAACAGTGGCTGCTATGCTTGTTTCCTTAGACCAGCTTCATATATGTCCAGCAATCCAGTATAGTTGCCTTCCGGCATGGGTGTGTCAGGTTAAAAATACATAACATGATTTTTGATTTGGTGCAACGACCCTGAATGCAAACTGTGCTGTTAGCCTAGAGGACAAAGTCATGACCGATTTCAGCCTATGGGGTTATGGATGGGACACCATATGCAATGGGTCCAGTTTGTATCATCTGGTATTTCCATCTGGGGCAGCAGATGTGACCAAGTTATGGTCAGGCATAGTATGAGAAACTGGGGGAGCTTTCAAAAGAAATGCAAATATGTCAGTTGCAATAACTTTATTGAGGTAAAATCTCACCTTAACCCAATGTCTTGCAAGACAAAAATGATTCCTTACCCAATAACAGCTGAGTAAAAAGAGGCCAGGACAAGATATATATCAAGTCACATGGGCAATGATCTCAACAACAATCATTTAAATGGCAAAAAATAATAATAATAATAGATTCACTAATTTAAGTTATACAGATCCTTTACAGATGCCATTTTCAATATGTGGCTCTCCAGCTATTGTAACACTGCTAATCCTAGCATGTCACAATATACTACTGTATCTGTCAGGATATGTTGGAAATGTAGATTTACGGCAGTTTTAGATCCACAGATCTGTGCTTTGTGAGAAGGTGGCACTGGCAAGTGACATTACTGGTGGCCAGGTGGGGACTTCAAGCTATACCTCTAGCCTTCATAGTTGTCATCTTATGTCATTCATGTAGGCCCCAGATATTACAGCATGAGCTCATAATAAAAACCTTCTACAACCACATGTAATACTTTGTTGAACGTCTAGTCTGTATTCTCTATAGCAAAATCTTCCAAACACTATGATTCACTATGAGTAACATCATTCTTCATATAAAGTTTGCTTGGGGGTTTTACTATTTGCACGTAAATGTAAACTTTTAAAACTTTTTTATTCACTGTATTCCCTACAAGATCATAACAGACCTATGTTTAAAGGGGTACTCCTGTGAAAACCTTTTTTCTTTTAAATCAACTGGTGGCAGAAAGTTAAACATATTTGAAAATTACTTCCAGAAAAGAAATCTTAATCCTTCCTGTACTTATTAGCTGCTGAATACTACAGAGGAAATTATTTTCTTTTTGAAATGCTCTCTGATGACATCACGACCACAGTTTTCTCTGCTGACGTTATTATAATAATAATAATGCTTTATTTATTGTTGTACTTAGTAGTATTTGAACCCAAGTCCCCAGCACTGCAAGGCAGCAGTGCTAACCACTGAGCCACCATGCTGCCCTTAGCATACATCTGCTATGCACGGTTGCTAAAATGGACAGAGATGTCAGCAGAGAGCACTGTGTTCATGATGTCATCAGTGTTCCAAAAAGAAAGGAATTTCCTCTGTAGCATTCAGCAGCTAATAAGTACTGGAAGGATTAAGATTTTTTAATAGAAGTAATTTACAAATATGTTTAACTTTCTGCCACCAGTTGATTTAAAAGAAAAAAGGTTTTCACCGGAGTACCCCTTTAATGCTAAGGCCCTATTCTCACTATTGTGATTGCTCCAGTTTAAAAATTTTTTTGATGGATCTCAACAGTGATCAACTGATCCCACTGACTGATAGGGTAGGGGTTCTATAGAGGTTTCCAGCATTCTAGGAATTGTAGTACTGAGCAACTGTGCAACCAGGAAGTAGTGAAACATAGCAGGGAAGAAAATTACACAACCACAAAACATATGGATTTTTGGTGATTTCACAAATGGGTCAGACAGATAAGAAATGCTAATCACTTCTGCAGCATTTTTATTTTTTTGTTACCTGACATCAAAGTACCACTTTAAGCAGTTAAAAGGTTCTTCCAAACCTAATTCTGCTGCCTATATCAATTCTTTACAGGAATATACTGAACAACTACTGTTAGCCACAATGTTGTAAATACAGCAAAACCTCTTTGAGAAGAACACCAAAACATGTATTAAAAAGTGGTCTTCGAAGAAAGTTTACTGTATATGAAATCCTAGGTTGGGAGAATAGAACTAACACTGAGCAGAGTTGGCAGTTCTCAGGACACCTCCTTATGATTTGAGGGATTTTTGACAGAAGCCTCACAAAGAAACCTCTTTACAAATTGCCTTTGCTTTGCCATTTTTAATCTTTATCCAGTAATTTGCTGTATAATCCTACAGTAAATTCTTTGTTTTCATTGTGGTTTCTGTAAATGCGGCTCCATGACTCACTGTGATTACCAAAAATCTAAATGGTTAATGCGTTTCTTCCTTTGTATTAAGCTCATAACTAGACTCCAAACCATAGCAGGAACTTTATATCCTGCGGAACACGCACTTCCTGGGTTAGATACTGTACAGTATGTGAACTATTTACCATGTAACATGATAAAGCAACCAAAGATAGCAAGAACTCTAACAACTGCATCATACTATGGTGAGGGTCCATATTTATAACATCTTTAGTAATATAACTGAAGAAAGCTTTATTCTGTCTTGTATACACTCTTCTCATCTGATTTGTACTGAGATGCTATATTGCCCTCTCTATTTCTTTAACCCAAGCCTTGCCTTTTTTTTCTGTCAGATTTCTAAGCCACTATTATTTTTAAGCGTGCCTGTCAGATCCCACAAAAAAAAATTATAATATGTTACCCTGTACCTAATCCTGACCATGTACATGTCATTTGTATGCCTCTATCACCTATATTTATTATAAAAATATGTCTTTTCATTAGCTCACACTGTTAGAAATCCTCTCAGGGGAAGGGGGCGTGTCCCTTCCTTATGGTGGTGGGAGGTGATTGGTGTGTCTGCTCATTCAACCTTCTCATGAGTCATCTCTTGCCCATGACTCATGGACAAGCTGATGCTGCTGCAGGACTGGTTTGTGGCCCAGTAGGTTAAGGGAGCCCTAGTGGTGGAATTTTCAGGAGCTGTTTTCTTTATTAAATATTCTAAAAAAAATAAAAATTATTTAATACAAAAGATCTTTCATTTTTATCAGTGACAACATATAAAACATTTTTTTTTTGTCTGGCAGTGCCCATATAAGAACTTATTATAGAAGTAATGTTCATCATCAATGTAGAACTTTGCAAGATTGTCTTTGGAGACTATGGCATAGTGTTGTTCATCAATTTGCTGATCTTACACTTTTTGCAGGGTCCATGCTGCTACATGGTTTCTCCATTAGAAATGTGATTTTCCCTTATAAACATTACTTATAAAGGAGAATGCTTCTGTAATACACATGTGCTGGTGCATTTCACATTTTGTATGGTTTTTAGAAACCTCCTTATAAGTTTGGATAAGCATGGAGGGACAGTATGGTCCTATAGACATACCGGTATATAACTCCATGCACCTTGTACTGAGCTGTAATATACAGTAACTGTGTGTAAGGCCTCATCCTTAGAAAATACCATTCTAAAATATATTTGTTATTGCCGGAAGTGTAAAGCAAGGTTTATCTTAATCATTATAATAAATAACTACTTTAGTTTACTTTAAACTGGTATTTTACACAACAGCCTGAAACCAGACTTGTCCGGATGATAAAGTGTGTCTTTTAGGCTGGTTTCACATGGCAGTATTTGGCTCAGTATTTTGCATCAGTACCTGGAAGCCAGAATCAGAAGTAGAACCTACAGAGAAAAAAAACGTAATATGAAGATGTGTACCTCTCCTGAGTTTTGGACCTTCTCCTAATTTTGGCTTACAAATGTAAAATACTGAGCCAAATACTCCAGTGTGAAATAAGTCTATGGTTGCTTGCAGACAACGTTTTTAGGTCTACACAAGGCTGTTTATCAGAAAAAATGTCAAAAAGGGATATCAACCATGTTTTTTAGTCCAGAAAAGAAAGTGCATGTGTTCAGGAAATGGACCAAACATTGTCACAACTAGAATACTGTATATTTAAAACAGCAAAGATAATATCAGGGTGTACATCAGCATCCCTTTATGACATCATGCTGACAGACAGCCCTATGTAGACCTAAACATTGAATGTGAATGCAGTCTTAATAAACTTGCACCCCAAACTAAAATATATATTATGAGCTGGTGTAGATTTGTGCTACAAATAAGGCTATGTTCACATCAGTCTTTGGAGCGCTGTTCGCTGATTCCATTAAAATTACGGTACTTTAGCTGAGGAATAAAATATCGCATTTCTGTTTTTTTTCTGTGCTAAAATCATGAAAAATAATGACATCTAAGGGAACCCGGATGGACCTCATTCAAGGTGAGTGTCATGTTCCGTCTGAACCCCATCTTCAGTCTGAACCCCATTTATCAGCAGTTGTATTGGAGCTGCACAGTTCTGCTATACGCATAGCCTAACACTAATTTCTGATGTACATTATGGAAATGTGATGGGCTGTGGAAGACCATGCTCCTCCTGCTCAATTCTGCTTTTTAATATAGAGGCAAGAGCAGCATAAATACAGCAAAAAGTTCCAAATTTTAGTACAAATCAGCACAAAAAATGTCTTTTCAGTAAATATACTGGAAATGTGTTCCCAATTACAGATTGTCGCTTTTAGCATAATGTACATTTTAGTTTTGCATCTTTAACTTTGTTTTAATGCAAAAACACTTGTACATTACAATGAGAGTACAGTATGTGTTTTCACAATAATGCAACGTTGGATCAAGTATGTATAAAATTATTCATACTGCTGACATGTAATTGTAGTAGCACACAGCCCTATATTTCCTATGATATGAAAAAGTAAATAAATCTAGATGTGAACCAAGAAACCCAGCGATGCAAGGGAACAGTGCGATCTACTGAGCTGCCATGCTGACCTACAGACATGCACTTGTAGTCACCCAGAGTCCTGTATTTTCCTGTCAAGAGGTAGAGTTGGCTGAGGTATAATCTGAGAGGAGGGTATGGAGCAAGAGGCCTACAAACTGACTGTGATGTCAGCACTGCCGACCCCTGTGACCTGGATATGACATTAACAGGGAGTTCTTTATGTACATAAACAAACACACATCAGAAAAGCAGCAACAGGATACCCAGGGACACAGCAACAGGATACCCAGGGACACAGCAACAGGATACCCAGGGAAGCAGAAAAAAAGGTTTGAGGAAACAACTAAGAAAAAGTGATTACCAATGAAGGTCTATTCTAATAAGACAACAAGGGCAATCCATTTAAGATTTTGTGCATAGCCATCTTTTTATTATGCTATTGAACTTTTCTTCATGATTACAATATACTGAGGTACCCCTGTCTGACTCGTACACTTTTGCATGGGTAGGTAATGCCTCTTTGAAGGCCCTGTTGGCAACTTCTGTATTAAGTGTATTTAATATTAAAGGGGTACTCTGCCCCTAGACAAAGGATAGGGGATAAGATTTCTGATCGCGGGCTCCCGGTGATTTTTCCTGCAGAACCCCAGTCATCTTGTACACAGAGCGAGCTTCGCTATGTGCCTGATGACTGACGATGCAGGGGACAGAGGATTGTGACATCACTTCCCCATCCCCTCATGACATCATGCTCCACCCCCTTAATGCAAGTCTATGGGAGGGGTGCGTGGCGACGAGGGGGCATAGCAGCTCACTATTTGAGTGTCCTCTCCCACCTGACTCCTAAGCTCCTGGGTAAGAAATAAGAACTGAAAATCAATTTACTTAACAATAAAGAAAAACTAAATTGCAATAATTTAAAAAACTTTATTAAAATACTCATCCTGTTCTAAGCATCTTTACATTTGTTTTTTTTTTTTGTTTCTTTTTCTCCTGTAAACTTAAGTGAGTTCAGATATGTGGTAATGTATAGAGTATATCCAGTCTTGGCATTTAAGGGATTTCCACTACCCCGTTCATCTAATTTCCCATAATCCCTTTTGTCCTGGATGTCTTTTCTCTTATAATGAAAAATGCTGGCTTTAATTGACAAGCCTTTAAACAGAAAAAAAAAAAAAAAACTCCTGGCACAGTATTTTAAATGAAAATAACTGCGTTTAACTTCAAAAGAAAATGCCCTGGGACTTTAAATGAGTGAGTGGAGGGAGAAGGAGTGGGGGCTTCTGGATACGGCATGTGACTATTTCAGCCATCGGTTTTAGGAGTGGGAATTCCTTTTTGCTGGAGTTTAAATATGTAAACTGCAAAAATTACAAGGAAACCTATGCTTACAGAATATTTTTATGAGGTGAATAATCGGTTATGTGTGCAGTTTATGTTTTATAGTTTTCATATATACGTTCCCATACTTTCTTTATATTTTGCTATGCAATTGTCTAGTTAACACAATGCATGATTAGAAGAAATGTTATAAATATGCATAATTATTATTATTAGATTCAATGGTGCGCTAGCTGGAAACAAGCTGTATCATTTTTGTGGTCACAAAGGTGTTTTTGACTTTCAAGGAATTTTCACATACATTTACATAATGGAGCACCCGTCAGCTACTTATCACATTGTATTTTCCGCATGTTTTCTTGCTAAGCCATAAATTACTGCATTTCTTACTATTTTAATACTTATATAACCATTTAAAGGGGTTGTCTCAGTAAGGCATATAGGGGGAGATTTATCAAAACCTGTCCAGAGGAAATTGTGCTGAGTTGCCCATAGCAACCAATTAGATGGCTTCTTTCATTTTTCAAAAGGCCTCTGAAAAATGAAAGAAGTGATCTGATTGGTTGCTATGGGCAACTCAGCAACTTTTCCTCTGTACAGGTTTTGATAAATCTCCCCCCTAGACATCGGGTGGTTTCACACCACGGTTTTACTATACAGTTTCGGCATACGGTTTCATTTAAAAAAAAAAGTATGCAACCATACAGAAAACCGTGCCCATAGACTTCCCATTCAAAACCGTATGTACCATAATGTATACGGTTGTCTCCATTTTTCAAACCATATGGTTTTTTACTTTTTTTTCCAGACAGAAAACAGTGGCCTACTGCGGTTTTTGGTCCGGGGGAAAACTATATTAAACTGTATGCGTTTTTTTTTTTTTACTTGAGAGTCAAAGGGAACCATACAGAACTGTATGTGCGTACGGTTCCATACGGTTTTCACCATACGTTTTTTGGCTTTGCTCAGTTTTTTTTCTTGAAATTTCAATCAAACAAGTAAAACTTTATTCATAACGAAGTGAAAAGTTAAAAACGTATAAGTTTTTTTCTTGAAAAACGGATGCAACCGGACATCATTTTTCAAACCGTATACAGTTTTCAACCGTATACAGATAAAAATTTGTACCCACATTTTGATACAGTTTAGTCAGGTTTTGAGGAATCCGTTTTTTTTTTTTAATCAAAAACCTGATACAGGAACTGTATTGCAAAAACATGGTGTGAACCCACCCTTAGAGGGATGTCCCCCAGTCTGGGTCCCCTCAATAAGCTGGCCTGCATTAATCTTCTTATAAAGAATAGCTCAATGGTTTGCTATGTATAGGAATGGCCTGCATGTGCTAGCATATTTCACCTCCATTGCCTAGCATTAACAGATGGTCGCTATATATTTCCATAGCCGGAACCACATTTATCAGCTTTTTTTCTGTGGCCCCCTACTATTCAGCAGTTGGCATATAATTTAAGGCTATATTCACATTACATTTTACACCCTCTGTGATGCCATATGTCACCATCACCAACGTCTTTTTACTCCATTAATTCACGTGGTGGAAACTGTGTACCTGCACCAAATGTGATAAATCTGGTGCTGATCACACGTCTTACATCAGTACTCCACTTTGTATGGGGTTTTTCTGAGAGTTTTAGTGCAACTTTTTAATCCGTGTGACAATTATGCCACTTTTTCATAACTCTGTCCACAGTTAGTATGTAAGCTCTTTTTTATTTATCTGGTGGTGATTAGCGCCCGTTTTGGTGGGTTGCACCAAAGTATGCGACTTTTTAAAAAGTCGCATTTTGATAAATCCCTGACCACTGCAAAAAAATCTACCGCAGCAACAATCCAAAACCCAGGTAAATGAAAAGTTGCAGGAAAAGTCGCAAAAAACACACTGTGCCAAAATATTGCGACAAATTTACCCAAGAAAACCTGGGTAAAATGCTTCATAAATACCCCCCATATACTTCAATGGGCCGAATGTAGCCTTCGGCTGTCCGGGCATGCTGGGAGTTATAGTTTTGAAACAGCTTGACGCACTCTAGGAGTTGTAGTTTTGCAACAGCTGGAGACAAACTGTTTGAAAACACTGATCTAGGTCAAGAGATGTAGCCACCGACAACATAAGCACAGAGGGACAACACCATGGTATAGTAATGTACGCACTTGCCAGCTGAAGAGTTGCATACACTGTACTGTCCATCACCTCTCACTATATTTGGTCACACAGGTACTCTCACT
Organism: Hyla sarda; assembly: GCF_029499605.1. Taxonomy (NCBI): domain Eukaryota; kingdom Metazoa; phylum Chordata; class Amphibia; order Anura; family Hylidae; genus Hyla; species Hyla sarda. The sequence goes on along the minus strand of NC_079190.1, from coordinate 104,444,815 downwards.
TTCTCATGTCATCTGTCAGATGAGTGGTGATGTATGTATGTACTACATTCACCATATCAGACTCATATTAAGAGAGTGTCAATGCATACAGTACTTGTAACAAGAAATCACAGCATAGTCAGGGGTCTAGAAATGCAATCTGCCCTTTAAAGGGGTACTCCCATGGAAAAAAAAAATGTTTAAATCAACTGGTGCCAGAAAGTTAAACAGATTTGTTAATCATTTCTATTAAAAAATCTTAATCCTTCCAGTACTTTTTTTTACATATTAGTAAAGAAATGCATTTCCTCTGATGTCATGACCACAGTGCTCTCTGCTGACCTCTGCTGTCCATTTTAGGAAATGTCCAGAGCAGCATATGTTTGTTATGGGGATTTTCTCCTGCTCCGGACAGTTCCTAAAATGGACAGCAGATATCAGCAGAGAGCACTGTGGTCATGACATCAGAGGAAATTAATTTATTTTTTTAGGTTTCTCTTTAGTATACAGCCCCTAAAAAGTACTGGAAGGATTAAGATTTTTTAATAGAAGCGATTAACAAATCTGTTTAACTTTCTGGCACCAGTTGATTTAAAAAAAAAAAAAAGTTTTCCACGGGAGTACCCCTTTAAGGGGTTTTACCATAAAAAATAAATAGTTCTAAACGGATGCATTATGTAAAATTAAACATATTCCCCATGTATAAGCATTTCTGGAAATGTATGGTTTGAGAAATATATACTTTCCAATTCCCCATGTGCCTTCTTTGGTTACGACCATCTTAGGGCATCCACTGAGATGGCCCGTCATGCTCAGTTCAACTTGATATTGGTTGTTAGTCTCTGCAGTGTATGCAGGCAAGATGGATTGTGGGAAAATGTGTGCTCTGTTGCCTGGCCTCACCAGGGTCACAGTTGAGAGAGGAAATTAGAAAGTGATCAGATTCAACGGGGAGAAGGACAGTACAGGGATGTTGGTCATTTTAGCTAAAAGTAGACCTTTCGGCATTAGCCGGTCCTGGCAATGATTGACGGTAACCCGGAAGTTCCCGTCATGATCTTAGGCTCGGTTCGCTCATTCCTATCCTTTACACATATATATGAGGTGCAAATCTGATTTTGTCAATCTTATCAACCTTTCTTTGTGGGAAAACAATACCATACTGGTTGAAATTAAGAAGCAAGGGAATTGTATTCTGGGCCTCTGACTACATCCATTCTGTGGCACTCTATTCCAATAATGTAGTGCCCAATGGGAAAAGTTGTGCCCAATGGGAGTAGAATGCCGCCAATCATGTTGTCAGCGGCTACATCTGTATATCCTAGGAGCAGCGTCCCATAGTATATTCATACAGAATCCAACAGAAATACCGTATCTCCAAAGGTTTTAATATGAAATTGGAGACATATGGAGGCACAGTAGGGCCCCACAGCAGTCTACTACCACAACTACTTCTTCTTAACTCTCCTAAGCTCATCATCCCCCTATATCACTGACCAGGCCATATGGCCAGTTAAGTGTGGATATCATACTGTTGTTTTGAGCTTTCTTGTGTCTACAAGATGTCCATATGAAAAGTGACATTCTGAATATATAACAATTCCTGGTATGACTATGGGAGATAATCCACTTAGAGTGGATGGCGACCCAAGATTATTGCAATATTTATTAAGATTATCTGGGAGTGGTGCAAAGAAGCACAGAGCTGGCTGCGATCCCAGGATAAGATATAGACAGATGATTCCAAATCTGAGAACCCCTCTCTACCCAGCCCTGACTTTATAAACATGGCCTTGTTTTAGTGCTCAGTGGACAAACATGTAAATTTGAGTATTTATTCTCAAAAAAAAACCCATCAGGAAGTGTATTTACGGATGAAAGCATGCCACATTTTTGGCTACGCACAACAGAAAGCAGCGTAGAAAATCATTTTCCTTTGTGTGAGTATCTGTTAGAATGAGAGGAAAATAATCCAAGTGGCATACAGTTTGAAGTTTTCATGTTTTGTTAAATGGTCTTTGGCAAAATGACATAGTTACTGGAGCGGGTTCATAAGAATCAGCCTAAGGCTGGGATCATGCAGTGTTTTTTCAGGCATATTTATTTTGTAAAATTGAATCTGCAAAATCGCGGACAAATTGCGTTTACATTTTACCATTAATGTCACTGTCACATATTGTGTGCACAGTCAACAACTTTATCATTGACTTACATAGAGCACATTAATGTTGAAAATGCGGACGCAATTTGTCCGAAATTTTGTGGATGCATTTTTACAAATTAAATACGCCTGAAAAAACATTGGGGGGGGGGGGGGGGGGATTATGTATGAAGGATTTTGCCCTGTTTTTTAACAAATTGTGATTTGTCGCAATTTTCTTTATATGTTACTTTATGCGACAATCAGTTGCACCAAATGGTTTAGAACAATATCACTGATTTGACAGTGTAAGTCGTGATTTCAGTTGAAATCATGCCTTGGTGTGAAATTTGTCAATTGTGACTTTTTGTTTTGGCGCAATTTTGGGTGCAATCATTCTCGTTAAGTTGAAAACTTACACCAAGAAAAAAATGACCAAGAAAGTAGCTACAACAATAGAAGGCAAAACATTCAAACACTGACAAACAAATGTTTGTTTACGGTAAAATATTTTTTGTTTCCTCAAAAAATTATAGCAGTTACAGAAGACATTTTTTTTTAAATAAAAATGTTTTATACAATAATGTTTTTTTCTTGTTTTTTTTTTTATATGCTATAGGAACGTCACATGACTGTGATTTTTTATATACATTTTTAAACATACAAAAAGGACCTAGCTGTGTAAGATTTACCTTTGTGAACCTGGCAAAATTCAAAGGTCAGAATTAACACTTTTCAGCTGCTGCCACACAGCCAGAAATTTTTGCCAGGAATTCTGGGGCAGGAGTCTGCGCCTTTTGTAGGGCTGCATTTGTGCCAAAATTACAAACTTGCGTGCGACAATTGATAATTTTGGTGCAACTACGCTCCATTTGATGCCAAAAAAACATACATAAAATCACACATTGCAACACCATTATTGATACATACCCCCACTGTGTGTACCTAGCCTTAAAATATCACAAGACCACAGTGCTATTAACTCCTTCATTGCCATGCTTGCTGGCAAGCCATTTCATTGGATCAGAAAAGAAAAATCGGTCATAGAGCTGCAGCATAGTGTCTTAGTTTCCTACTTTATGTATCGCTAGATTAGTTTGTAGTTTGCATAACCATAAGACATAGAGTCTGAAGATGATGTTTTTGACAAACTGAGAAATTATACATTTATGAGCATCGATTATCAAATATCCTGATTTTCAGACGAGTTTGGTATTTCAGAAAAGCTTAAAATAAAACATAATACAAACACTATTGCTTTATTGTTTTCATGTTGTAATTTAGAATCTCTGCTCAATCTTCTGAGTCCATTATTGTTAAAAGGGAATCCCTATCTCTATAAACAGTTTTTAAATTGTAGGTCATGTAAAGTTATACATTTTTGTAAACATATACAATTTTCAAACTTGCCCCATTACTGCTTCTCCTCTCTGCTCCTTGTTTACTGCTTTCTCTGAAAGCAGTGACCAGGTGCTGCAGATGTCACCCCCTTGATCCTGCCCATACACACTGGTTCCCCTGCCACCTTATCTGCTGGGAACCTTATCTTTATGTAAACATAATCACCGACTCTGAAGATACACGGGCTCTTTTGCTTGTGTGCAAGCTGTACTGTGTCAGTGAGTATGCAAAGTGTTAGTAGCTTGTACAAAACCAGCAATTCCTGTGTTTTTGAAGTGTCAATCACAGAACAGGAACCCTCCCTGCTTAAGGCAGAAAGAGAGAGGAGGCTCGGCACTGTTCGGTACTGGAAAAGGGAGGCACTGTCAGAGCCTGGCTTTCATAGCCTGGACAGCAAAGGCCATTCCCAGGCCTCTGGCTGCCATGCCTACCATTGGCACCCCCAATATCGCTGGCCAGGGCACCAATGGAGATGGTGGGCATCTGAAGGGTTAACTGTCGGGATCGGCGCTCCACTCTGCTCCTGACAATTGCATCAGGCGTCCAAGGAATTGCGATAGCCGGTTGACTGTTAGTGGAAAGAAGTAAGCTGTGTTTTGAATTTTCAGCCGATATTCAGGTAAAAGATAATTCGTTTGGGAAAGATCTTTTATCCACGAATAATCTATTAGTAAATCATTTTTTCAGAACATTTCCAGATAGATATTTTTTCCTTTGCTCAGCATCATGCACCATGTATGATCAGCATGAACAACTGTAATGGCTAGTAAGGAGTAAAATGCATATGGCTATGTCTAGGAAACAATCGTTCATCAGATGATCAACCTACTTTTACATGTATGGCCAGCTTTAGAATCTATTTTCTCTACAGCATGGGGGAATATGCTGATGCTACATAAATGCCAGGTAAGAACTTCATGCAACAGTAGCTTGTACGTTAACTGGAATTATAGTAAGAATTCTCGTTCCTGCTGAACATGTAGTTTCTGGGAATATGTGGGATAGTTTGGTAATACGCTTATGACTGAATCTTTGTACCGGCTTCTAAGCATTTTACTCATACATGTAGACTATACTTGAGGTGAGTCATTTTTGACCTTTTCCACATCCATACCCAAACTCAGGAAACAGCTTAGTTCTTTAAGAAGTCTAAAACAGCGTTCTTAACATTTTACTGGAGTTCCCATGTGTGCACTTGGCATAGTTGTATGCACGCTAAATTATTTTGGGCAAAACTTCAGATATTTCTGGCAAAACCACTTTAGAAACTGAATTGAAGGAACAATAATGATCTGAGAAACATAGGCCCAGACTTGTGTATCTGCCTGAAACCAAAACTGTCCGGTTTTGCCCATAATAACCAATCACAGGGGTACTCCACTGGAAAAATTTTTTTTAAATCAACTGGTGCCAGAAAGTTAAAGGGGTTCTCCGGTGCTTAGACATCTTATCCCCTATCCAAAGGATAGGGGATAAGATGCCTGATCGCGGGAGTCCTGCCGCTGGGGACCCCCGTGATCTTGCGCGCGGCACCTGATTTGTAATCAGTCCCAGGGCGTGTTCGCTCCGGGTCTGATTACCGGCGACCACAGGGCTGGCGGCATGTGACGTCACGCCTCCGCCCCGTGTGACGTCACACCGCCGGCCCTGTGGTCGCCGGTAATCAGACCCGGAGCGAACACGCTCCGGGGACTGATTACAAACGGGGTGCCGCGTGCAAGATCACGGGGGTCCCCAGCGGCGGGACTCCCGCGATCAGGCATCTTATCCCCTATCCTTTGGATAGGGGATAAGATGTCTAAGCACCGGAGAACCCCTTTAAACAGATTTGTAAATTACTTCAATTAAAAAATCTTAATCCTTCTAGTACTTATCTAGTTATGATACAATTTTTGAATTTCCTTTCTGCCTGATCACAGTGCTCTCTGCTGACACCTTTGTCCATTTTAGGAACTTTCCAGAGTAGGAGCAAATGCCCATAGAACACCTTTCCTGCTCTGGACAGTTCCTAAAATGGACAGAGGTGTCAGCAGAGAGCATTGTGGCCAGACAAAAAGAACTTCCTGTGGATCATAACAGCAGCTGTTAAGTATTTGAATGTTTAAGATTTTTTAATAGAAGTAATTTACAAATCTGTTTAACTTTCTGGCACCAGCTGATGTTTTCCATTGGAGTACCCCTTTAAGGAGCCTTGGGTAAATAAATGATAAGCTGGTCGCTATGAACAAAACCGGACAGTTTTGGTTTCTGGCAGATTGATAAATCTGGCCATAGTGCACATATTTTGTTGTCCTTTTAAAGAGCTCTAGCCCATGGGACAAGTTGAATTCTAGCGCAAGCGTTCATAAATCAGAAAGGATCGCTGTGAGTACCAGTATATTAATAACAGAATTAACCCTTGTTGTAGGCAGGTCCCTGCCTAGTAGATGGGAGAATGAAGGTATTTGTTTGTGATTGATATCCATAGGCCCCAGCGTAATGTTAGATGGTTCACAGCATGCTATACAGGAATATGCCAATTCATCAAATGGGATTTCTGTCTTAGACATATTTTCTTTGTAAAGCGAAAAATATTATAGTCTTAAATTATAGCTCCATAAAATTCCATTGGCATCTACTCAAGCATACGTATAGATGTAGTTTTGTGGTGTGTTAGAAATGCTGTCCAGGATTCTCAGCTAACCTGATGAAAGTCTTCTCAGCACCTTAAGTTTAAGGAAGTGGCGAGATGCCACGGCTACAGGGGGATCCCATTAGTATGTTCTTACACATGTGAATTTACTTGGCTGAGTAAGAAATGCTTTATTGGTCCAAGAAGCACCTAAAAGACCCCATTGGCTTGAATGGCACTATAAAGAAAATTGCTCTGTCTCTCTCTTAAACTAGGGTACATTGTGACTTATTCTAAAATTCTAAGTGACTAAAGTGTTGCTCTATGGGAAAAGAAAACTATGGGGCATATTGTGAGGATAGAAAGAACGCTAGCATTAGATCATTTTCTTAAAGGGAGGCAGGACAGGGGAATCACCCACACTAACCTACCTTTATAGGGTAATAGTGTGGGGGATGCATGGTTCCATACAGGTTACCTTTTTCAGATCTGTCCCACCATTCCTGAATTATGGACAGAAATCCTAATATGTAAAGGATTTTTTTTGTGCACTGTGGGTGTTCCCCAGGCCTTTGGTGCACCATTCTGCCCGCCCACACCGACCCTGTGATACAACCCTTCATAAATATTCATATTCATATGTAAAAAGAGGGGTGTATCACTGGGCCGGTGTGGGTGGGCAGAACAGTGCGCTAAGGAGCTGGAGAGGATTTGTGTCCATAGTTTTGGAAAGGCACAATGGATGTAAAAAAAGGTAACCTGCATTGGAGAAAAATCATAAACGATTTCATTAAGCTAAAACCATTCGTTTATTAATTCCTTTTAAAATTCCCATAGTAATCAAAAATTGTATGAAAGAGAAAAATGATAACAAAAATAATAATACCGACACACCATAAATAGGGAAATTCTCCTATGATGAACAACTGTATATCCCAACGCGTTTCCCCATGTATGCTATTGTATTCAGCGGTTCATCAGGGGATGACAACAACAGGTAAAACGGGTTGGAGCGATCAAAGGAACCATAACTGATTTTATGAGCCATTCGCAGTTTCACTGTACCGGCCGTGTGTACTTACACGTGCATGGCTTAATCTTTGAGACAACATAACCTGCATTGGAATCCGCATCACCTGCACTATTACACTATATAAGCAGGTTGGTGCTTGTGAGGCTCCTGTCAGTTTCCTGTGAATATCACAGAAAATTTGCTTGTTTGTCCTCTACCATTCCATTCCTTATTTATTGTGTTACTTAAAGGGAATCTGTCACATTTATTATGATTAGTGTTGAGCGGCATAGGCCATATTCGAATTCGCGATATTTAGCGAATATATGGATGAATGTTCATCATATATTCGCTACATTCGCATATTCATAATATTCGCGTTTATTTTTGCATATGCGAAAATTTGCGTATGTGAATATAGCATATGCGAAAATTTGCATATGCGAAAATTAGCATATACCAAAATTAGCATAACCGAAAATTTGCATATGCGAACGCCAGTCTCACACAGTAGTATTAGAGCCTTCTTTTCACCACACAAGCTGGAAGCAGAGAGGGATGATCACTGTAAAAAAAAAAAAATAAAAAAAAAAAGAATATTCGTAATTACGAATATATAGTGCTATATTCGTGAATATTCGCGAATTCGCGAATATGCGATATTCGCGAATAAAATTCGAATTGCGAATATTCGCGAGCAACACTAATTATGATGCCCACACTCAGTGCAGTTTTATAAAGTGACAGACATACTGTTTTTGGCGGTCTGACGCTTATGCAGTTATATATTGTAAATATATATACAGTATTATTATTATTAACTTTTGGAAGTAGACAGTGCCCGGGCAGTGCTGCCGGTAAAGAGTCGCTGGTATTTATAAACTACTGCCGCTTTCCTGCGCAAAGTGATAGAGAGAAATCTGTCAATCATGGGCAGGGGCAGCACCTAATGAATACCTGTGACTCTTCTATGGCAGCGCTGGCTTTGTGCTACCTCTTTCCAAATGTAAGTTCTTGGGACCTACTGTACAGCAGATGACTGGAAAAAGCACCTGTCACAATATTATGTTGCCATTAGCTGAGGTCAATGATTAGCTGCCTGTCATGTGTCAAGATGACATCACATCACTGCTGTATTATGAATTATCTAGTTCAGTGTTTCCCAACCAGGGTGCCTCCAGCTGTTGTGAAACTACAATTCTCAGCATGCCCGGACAGCCAACGGCTGTCCGGGCATGCTGGGAGTTGTAGTTTCACAACAGCTGGAGGCACCCTGGTTGGAAAACACTGATCTAGTTTATGTTGAAATTTTTAAGGCCTATTTAAGTATTTAATATGTTTACTGTACATCAAGCAAAAACCCTGTACCCGGAATATTTCCTGGTCTCATAATCTCCTTTATATCCATGAAAGGACAGTCAAGGCTACATACTCATCATGACTAACATATGATGCATGATTCTAGAGTGCATATGCATGAGGTAAGAATTCTGCATTAATAAGAGAATAAAGATCAGTTACATTAATCTCATCATCAGTATATACAGTACAGACCAAAAAGTTTGGACACACCTTCTCATTCAGAGTTTTCTTCATTTTCATGACTATGAAAATTGTCGATTCACATTGAAGGCATCAAAAGTATGAATTAACACATGTGGAATTATAGACATAACAAAAAAAAGTGTGAAACAACTGAAAATATGTCATATTCTAGGTTCTTCAAAGTAGCCACCTTTTGCTTTGATTACTGCTTTGCACACTCTTGGCATTCTCTTGTTGAGATTCAAGAGGTAGTCACCTGAAATGGTTTTCACTTCACAGGTGTGCTGGTGTGGAGGAGAAGGTGTAATGGTGTGGGGGGCTTTTCTGGTGACACTGTTGGGGATTTATTCAAAATTGAAGGCATACTGAACCAGCATGGCTACCACAGCATCTTACAGCGGCATGCTATTCCATCCGGTTTGCGTTTTTCTTTGGACCATCATTTATTTTTCAACAGGACAATGACCCCAAACACACCTCCGGGCTGTGTAAGGGCTATTTGACTAAGAAGGAGAGTGATGGGGTGCTGCGCCAGATGACCTGGCCTCCACAGTCACCGGACCTGAACCCAATCGAGATGGTTTGGGGTGAGCTGGACCGTAGAGTGAAGTAAAAAAGGGCCAACAAGTGCTAAGCATCTCTGGGAACTCCTTCAAGACTGTTGGAAGACCATTTCAGGTGACTACCTCTTGAAGCTCAAGAGAATGCCAAGTGCATGCAAAGCAGTAATCAAAGCACAAGGTGGCTAGAACCTAGAATATGACATATTTTCACACTTTTTTGTTATGTATATAATTCCACATGTGTTAATTCATAGTTTTGATGCCTTCAGTGTGAATCTGCCATTTTCATAGTCATGAAAATAAAGAAAACTCTGAATGAGAAGGTGTGTCCAAACTTTTGGTCTGTACTGTATATATATATCTGCTATGAAAGTAAAGATGACTGATGGTTCCTAGAGTCCATGCAGTTCTGAAATATATAAATGTAACATGTAAAATTTAAGTATTACAGTGGTATTCCCTGTAGTAGTAGCCTCTTTCAGCAGGTTAGTGAACCCTGCTTCACTGCCAACATTGTCCAGGAAAGGTTTGAGAAAAGTGTATTGAAGATATCAAGGTATTAAATAAGCACTGTCAGATACAAAAACTTTTGATATGTTGTAAATCATGTATAACCAATAGGTTTTTCGATTGCTTTCATTTGAAAATTTTCAGTATTTCATACTGAAAAAGCCAGTCAAACAACTGCCCCCTCCTGCCTTCTTGGACATATACTAGTCCTGCTGTGTCCATGCGTCATCACCTGCGTCATGGACACACTTCCTTGATTGACAGCTGTGAGCGCAGGGCTCACAGCTGGAGGAAAAATCCTCCCACTGTCATCTTGTGTCCCGCTACTGTCAGTGAGGACAAGCTGGGAGTTGTAGTTTTGTTAATGCTAGGGGAGATGTGAACAGACAGCATACTGAGGGAGGGGGCGGAGACCTGTACAGTGAGGCCACGCCCCCTCCCTTTGAGAGGAATTCAGATTAGTAAGCTAAATTAAAAGTGTAATAAAAAATAAAAATGAGATGCACATGGTCAGGATTAGGTACTGAGTGATATATTTAAAACAAAAATGTGTTGGATCTGATGGGTACGCTTTAAACAACTGTTCAAAGTCCCTAGATCTTAATTCAATCAAGCATCTGTAGGATGTTCTGCAATAATAAGTCTGATTCATAGAGGTCCCACCTTGCAATTTGCAGGACTTGAAGGATCTTCTCCCAACATCTTAAAGTAGCCATACATCTTCAACATTTGGCCAACAGCTATCTCTCCCATTCTCCCACTACCCATGAACATTCAACATGGCCCAATGTTTATAAGTTTGCAATGGAGAGAAAAGGGGTAAGCCACTGCCAGACAACTGGAGATTTATCTGGCTGAGAACATACCTGACCCCTTCTTTCCCCTGAAATCATCTTTTGGGTGACAGTTGGGAGGCCGCCATACACTGATATTTGGCTAAAGTGTACAGGCACCTTTAGTCCCAGGTTTTAGAGTACACCCTCAGAGATCTTGTGGAGTCCATGCCTTGATGGGTCAATGCAGTTTTGGCGACACCAGGGGAGCTTACGGAACATGGCTGATCACTGTATATATCAGTCTTCACTTTAATAAAGATTTTGCAAGACACATGGGCATTAGTAAATGTGGGCTTTATTAGGTTGTTTTCTTGATTGCCTGACTGAAATAAATAAATATTTATAAGTGCCAAATCCTCTTATACATGTAATTGACTACAAATATGTAGCGCCCTACAGTCCAGTAGACATAGCTTTAATCTTTATATTATCTTGTGGTGACTTTACTTATCACATCCAGAATTGCAGGATTTGAAATTCCAAAATTCATTATCATCAAAGTAATTCTTTACAGTTTATAGTTGCCTGTATGTTGTCTCATACCATTTAATATATGCTATATATATATATATATATATATATATATATATATATATATATATATGTCTCCACTGCACCACTGCATATAGTGTCTTATACAGAGCTACAATTTGGCTCCTCTAGTCATCTGTAAAACCTTTCTATACTTCTGCATGTCTTTAATTTTATGAAAAGGCATACAGAGGCTACCGTATTTTTCGTCCTATAGGACGCAGCGGGGTATAAGACGCACCCAATTTTTAGGGGCAAAATCTAAAAAAAATAAAGATTTTGAACCCAATAGTGGTCTTCAACCTGCGGACCTCCAGATGTTGCAAAACTACAACTCCCAGCATGCCCGGACAGCCGTTGGCTGTCCGGGCATGTTGGGAGTTGTAGTTTTGCAACATCTGGAGGTCCGCAGATTGAAGACCACTCCATAGGAGGTAATACTCACGTGTCCCCGCCGCTCTGGACCCGTCACCGCTGCCCTGGATGTCGCTCCATCGCTGTCGCCGTGTCCCCGTCGCTCTGGAACGTCTCTGCTGCCGGCCGGGTATCGTCGCTCTCTGTCGCCGCCATCACGTCGTTACGCATGCCGAAGCACGTACGCAATGAAGTGATGACGAGGAAGGAGAGCGCCGGCCATACTGGGGATCCCTGAACGGAGAAGACACCGAGGAGGCAGGTAAGGTCCCTCCCGGTGTCCTGTAAGCACTAACCCGGCTATTCAATTGGGCTGTTCGGGACCGCCGCAGTGAAATCGCGGCGGTCCCGAACATCTCGACTGAACAGCCGGGTTAGTGTCACTTTCCCTTCAGATGCGGCGGTAAGCTTTGATCGCCGCGTCTGAAGGGTTAATACAGGGCATCACCACGATTGGTGATGTCCTGTATTAGCCGCGGGTCCCGGCCTTTGATGGCCGCAGGGACCGCCGCAATAGGGGTGTATTCACCGTATAAGACGCACCGACTTTTTCCCCCCAGTTTTGGGGAAGAAAAAGTGCGTCTTATACGGCGAAAAATACGGTATATATGGCCGCATATAGAGTCCCCTAGCTCTAAGGTGCAGAGCCAGGGAATGCATGTTCCACTGCATAGGCTGTGTGATCTCAGCTTTCCAAAAGCTCTTTTTGAATATTATGGGATGTTTCCTGCTTGTGATGAGAGATGTTCCTATAATAACCATATGCTAATATATTCATTGGCCATAACTGTAGGTTACTTTCCTGCTCAAAATAAGGCAAGTCAATTGAAAAACATACATTGAATGCAGTTTTTCTAAACATGACTGTATGTACAAGATACTGTACTATAATAAGTTGATCTATCTGCTTTATGCCCTATACGATAACCTCTATATGTTTTATAAAATACAGTGACCCCCCGACATGCGATGGCCCCGACATATGATCAAATCGACATACGATGGCCTCTCAGAGGCCATCGCATGTCGTTGTCAGCATCGACATACGATGCATTTATATGTCGGGGCCATCGCATTAACTGCTATCCGACAGCGCAAAATGCTTAAGCTGCTGTCGGATAGCAGTTTAAGCATCTCAGACAGGTTCGCTTACCTATCCCCGCTGCTCCGGGTCCACTTCGAGATCCTCCGGCATTTTCTACATCTTGTCCAGGGTCCGGGCCTCGCTTTCCGGCGTCGTTATTACGTCACTACGCATGCCGTGTCGGCGCAGCAGCGTAATGACATCACCAGAAAGCGAGGCCCGGACCCTGCAGAAGACACCGGAGGATCGCGAAGAAGACACCGGAGCAGCGGGACAGCATCGAGAGCCCCTGGGACAGCATTGGGAGCGGTGAGGACGCGGTCTGGAGCGGCAGGGACAGGTGAGTATAACTTCCTATACTTTACATTGCACGAATCCCTCAACATACGATGGATTCGACAAACGATGGGTTGTTTGGAACGAATTACCATCGTATGTTGAGGGACCACTGTACTTTGTATATCTTTGTTTAATGAAAAATCTTCAATAAAACTTGTTGAACCATAAACATACTAGGGTTGCTATTGATAAAATAGGAATGACTTAAAATACTTTACTGGAAGGAGGTGTCTACTCTAAATATTTAAACCAGTAAGAAAGGAAATAGGTGATGGTCGCATATGTAAACACCCCCTACAAGTGTCAAGGTGGTCAAAGGAGGTCAAAGATTGTGATGAAGGACCTTGTTATTTAAAAAAGGTTTGGATGACCCAGTTACAGTGAATAGTTACTGTTATGGGTTCTCCCCACTTTTATAGTCAGTGACCTTCTGAGGACATAACATTGTTTATGCAGTATTCTACTCAGTCAAAGAATAGTCCGATGGCTTCCATATTCTATATAACCTCTAGTTAGCATTCATATTTAGTTTTATCAATTTCAAGTGTATAAGGGATACCGTATTTTTCGCTGTATAAGACGCACTTTTTCTTCCCCAAAACTCGGGGGGGGGGGGGGGGGCGTAAGTTGGTGCGTCTTATACGGCAAATACACATTAAAACCCTGTCATATCACGGCAGTCCCGGCGGTCATCAACGGCCGGGACTCGCGGCTAATATAGGACATCACCGATCGCGGTGATGCCCTATATTAACGCTTCAGACACGGCAATCAAAGCTGACCGCCGCATCTGAAGCAAAAGTGACCGCCGCGGTGAAATCGCGGCGTACCGAACAGCTTACAGGACACCGGGAGGGACCTTACCTGCCTCCTTGGTGTCCGATCGGCGAGTGACTGCTCCATGCCGGGATCCCCTGCATGGCCGGCGCTCTCCTTCGCCGTCATCACGTTGTCGCGCACGCCGTCCCGTCATCCAATAGGAGCGGCGTGCGTAGCGACTTGATGGTGGCAACGGAGAGCGAGGATCCCGGGCAGCAGAGATGTTCCTGAGTGACGGGGACACCCCGGGGACGCGGCAACAGCGATGGAGGGCAAGATCCAGAGCAGCGGTGACGTGTCCGTAGCGGCGTGGACACATGAGTACCTCCTATACCAGTGGTCTTCAACCTGCGGACCTCCAGATGTTGCAAAACTACAACTCCCGGTATGCCCGGACAGCCAACGGCTGTCCGGGCATGCTGGGAGTTGTAGTTTTGCAACATCTGGAGGTCCGCAGGTTGATGATCACTGTCCTATACTTTACATTGTATTTGGTTCAGAATCTTTTTTTTCTAGATTTTCCTCCTTTAAAATTGGGTGCATCTTATATGCCGGAGCGTCTTATACGGCGAAAAATACGGTATTTTGTTTGTAATTCTCCAGTATCATAAAGCATGACTACAACTTCTGATCTCCGGCATGATGAAAATTCTGCTGATCTGACAGGAGTTGAAAATTAGACCATCACTGACTGCTAGAATGAAGGAGCTGGGACTTCAAGTGGCTTGGCTCTGAGATTTCCACGGGGGCAATTTTACACACTATGTTAAAGGGTTTTGGTTTTTAGATCTCAGTAGATGTCTGCATTTTGAGTGTCACCTGGAATTGTAAAAATATGAAATGAAGCTGTCTGAAGCGATCGATGGAAGACTTTGCCCCCATTGATAACAAGTTCTGACATTTCTCATTGCCTTTAACCCTTACAGCTCAGCATCTCATAGGCACAGATTTTATCTGAAATATTTTAAGTATATATTATACAGTGTTGTCTTATAACACAACTGATGAAAATGAGCTAATTTTTGTGGGAAATACTCTCAGAACTAATATACCAATTGTTCTTAGTACCCATCAGATTCCGTAGGCAGCTCCACCACTCTTTGCAGTAGTTTGGATCAACCCAATAGTTCAGCTATTTCTAACAAAGTGAAATTTATTTGAAGTTCCCTTTCTGCTCTACTTGATAAAGGCCTAACGCATTTCACAATGTGTGCACTTCAGGTTACCTTAATCTATAAAGGGTTTGAAGGCCATATCCCTGCTCCCTGCATCTCTGCCTGGGGGTAGCCTCTACCTCCCCTTATATGTCTACATCAAACTGCTTCAAAGGCACGGGAAGGCATGTGTGACTTAAACTTTCAGGAGGCTATTAAATGC
Source organism: Hyla sarda (assembly GCF_029499605.1). Lineage (NCBI taxonomy): Eukaryota > Metazoa > Chordata > Amphibia > Anura > Hylidae > Hyla > Hyla sarda. Next base: position 104,429,654 of record NC_079190.1, on the reverse strand, counting down.
AGAGAGTAAGTAAAAAAAGCTGGGGATATCACATAAAAGCTCTGAAACTATAAACATCTGCTGTAGAGTGGAAGATGGGTACTTCTTAAGACATTTCATGGACCAAGTGAAGTTAGAGGACATTTTTGCATCATATATTCCAGATGCTTCACATGCTATCATCTAAGGGTTCTGTAGGGAAAAGTATCATAGTTGACACCAACTCAATGCACAATCAATAAACAATGCTTAGAATACAATATTTAGATCGAAGATATAAACTATAATAATAGTTTAGCCGCTCTAAAGTATACCTCCGCCTAATAGGCAGAATTCCCATTATACTTTGTTATCTTCTCCTTGGCTCTTTGTTATTTTATCCTTGCTTCACCCACACAGCCATTTAACATTTTCATCTTGTGTTTCTAATAGCTGCATATTTAATGCTAAAGTACCAATTGAAAAAAATTGGAGGTCCAGCGCAGGATAACGTGCAAATAAAAATAGATATTTATTCTTGATTCAAGCCATAGGACAGCAGGACACAATGTAACGCGTTTCAGCCAGAAAAAACAGCCTTACTCATACTTTGTATGAGTAAGGCTATTTTTTTCGGCTGAAACGCGTTACATTGTGTCCTGCTGTCCTTTGGCTTGAATCAAGAATAAATATCTACTTTTATTTGCACGTTATCCTGCGCTGGACCTCCAATTTTTTCTATTGCTATTCTGGTGTTGGTTCACACGGTACAGTGCGACAGGCGTCTGGCGAAGAAGGTGAGCTGGGCAACCATCTAGACCTTGCTTGAGAAAGGCTCTATTGTCGAGCCGAAATGTTGACTGCACAGATGTGTGAATACATTTTGTGATTGTTTCACTTACAAGCCGGAGTGCTGCTTCTACCTTTCTTTTATATATATATATATATATATATATATATATATATATATATATATATGCATAGTTAGTTAAGTTGTGCAGAATTTTTTGGGCGCTAATAAATAAATACTAATATTCTATCTATCTAGAGAATACAAAGACTCTTGAATGAAAAAAAAGATTGCGCATAGTTTCTTTTGTCGGCTCTTTTTTACTGTTAACTCCTGGCAGATTTATAGCAGAAATTCAGTGTCGGTCACATGCATCTGAAAGGGCTTTTCGGAAATCAATGCACACGCTACAGAGACAGCCACATTTACATGTATGGAACGGGTTTTTAGTCACAAAACTATTCTACAACAAATCTGCCACATGTGAATTTACCCTTATACCTTGCTTATGCTTTTCACTCTTTTTTTGTTCCCTGGATGGCAATATTTCATTTCAGGATTTAAGGGGATAAACCTAAAAGGAAATTGATGTTATTAAATTTTAATTTATAATTTTTTGGTAGTCATGTGACATTTTTCATTTTTTTTTTTTATGCCAGCTCAGCTCAACAGATCTTTATTTTTCCTATTGATATAAATATTATTAATATTAACATTTAGATAAAGAAAATAATACAACACATTATTTACCTAGTAAAAGCAGTTTAAAGCCCAGTTGGGCCAGGTGGTCATAAATGGCGCAACTTCTTTTCTTTTTTTCTTTTCTTTTGGTCACACAGTCCATACACCTGGAGTTTTTTCCTCACAAAATCCATATCTACAATTTCACCATTAGTGATGATGCGTCTTGCTTACAGTTTTATTTTGGATCTAATACATAAAGTGGCATTAAAATAAAGTAATTATTTTAGCCATTGTGGTAGTAATATGTCTATTTATGTCTTATTCCACATAACAATCATTATGTGGGATAAGACATAAATTGTGAGAGATTTTTTTGGCCTCATGTCCTTTACATTTATAGAAATTGAATTTTTTTTAAATAATTTATAAAATTTCAATAATGTACTATTTTGTTTGTTATCGCTAAAGATTCATTTATGTAAGAATTGTGTTACCTGTAGCCTCTACTGTGATTATTAGGTGATTATATAGGTTATCCCTGTATGACATTCATTGATTATTAATGTTTTTGGTAAAGTTTTGTACACGATTATGGATTTTATGTTGATTGTATTCTTAACTCTTAAGCTATCGAATAAATGATATTATATATAGATGGTTGTGAACGAGTTGCTGTGTAATACAGTGGTGTTATGACATCATTAAAAGGGGAGATATAAAAAAAAAATCTTAGAAAGTGTCAGCTTAAACTAGGCAGTCTACGATTCTGCCAGATTTTAGACAGTGGTTTAGGTTTAAAATTCAGCTCCTCTTACATTGTCTACTGTAAGCCTGCACCACCTGTTAGGTGGCTTTGGCGCATTTCTTGCGCATTTTAAGCCCTGCTCCCTGTTACTGAGTCCTTGCCTCTTTAAAAAAAAAAAGGAGTGTAAATAAAATTAAATGTATGTATAATTTGTCACTAATGGTGTGCATGATGGTAACATGCTACTGTAATGATATGGGGTGCCCGGAGGACGTCTTTCTTTCATTGGATCGCTAATTTAATAGTTTCATTAGTTAACTATAGAAACAAACAATGCCTGCCGTATAGTCTGGTTACTGCTATACATTTCTCTTCTATCCTTTTGGGCACTGTAGAACAGGCCGCAAATGTATGATATGTAATTGAATTTCCATAATCCAGTTAAGATGTATGCGTTTATGAAAGTGACACCACTGAAGTTAATCTGGGAATAGCAAACGAAATTGTTACATAATAATCGGTTCAAGTTTCTAGATTTACGTTCATTGGAGATGCCATAAACTCAACTACTGTTGTCTGCTTGAAGTAAAATACACTGTTATGTACTGAAGCTCTTTTGCTCTTTGCTTTTCTCATATTTATTTTACATTTTTTTGCTACTTGGCAAAGAATTGCGCATTTGCTCAACAGACAAAGCAGGACGTGCCCTCACAACACGGCGCTTCTCAGAGCTTCCCAGTACATTGTCTCTTTGAGACTGACAGGGGTTAAGGTTATAGTTTGTATAACATGGTCATGTTGTGAATTTGTATAAGACACTGCCGCACAACTGCTACATTACAAGTGTCATCTGATCCCTGTAGATACAATCTGTATTCACTTAGGTCATATGGAGAATTGTGGAACTCAACTGCAACGGGCATGAAAAAACCTGAGCTATCCATATAAAACTGGCTATATATGCTTCCTATTTATCTTTCTGTCTTGTATTTGTTTATACTTCATTCTCATCTACAGTCTTATAGTGTATGTATCTATGTATATACATTCTATCTATTTATTTATTTACTTATCTATCTATCTATAATTTAATGTTCTTATCTATCTATCTATCTATCTATATTCTATCTAGTCCTATCATTTATTGAATTTAATATTTCTATAATTTATTATTCTTTATCTTGCTGTGTATACTCATATTATATCTACTATCGTATATTTTATGTATCTAGCTATATCCATTTTATCCATCTATTTATCATTTATTGTAATCTATCTTCTATCTATTATCTATCATCTATTTATCCTATCATTTATTTAGGTTTATCTATCAACCTATCTATATTCTATTTATCTATCTCATATCTATCTATATCTTGTATCTATCAACCTATCTATCTATCTATCTATCTATCATCTATCTCATATCTATCTATCATCTATCTCATATCTATCTATCATCTATCTCATATCTATCTATCTATCTCACTTCTATCTATCATCTATCTCCTATCTATCTATCTATCTATCTATCTATCTATCTATCTATCTATCTATCTATCATCTATCTCATATCTATCTATCTATCTATCTTGTATCTATCAACCTATCTATCTATCTATCTATCTATCCATCCATTTCTATCTGTTTATCTATCTCATATCTATCTACCTATGTATCTATCTATCTATCATCTTTACCATCTATCTCTAGATATAGACAATAACCTTCTAGTAGACACCCACATGTTTACACAGTTAATTTGATTTCCCCTTACATAACAGATATTTTATTATATTTACAGAATTTCTCCTTTTCCATAACAAATTATTCATATGTGGTTTCCAACAGGAAACACCTGTCTAACAGACCAAGCATACGTAAGGAGATCTTTATACTACAAATACTGGAAGTAGTACTATTTTGTTTAATAAAAGTTACAATATTCTTATGTTTTAGGTGATTAAGCCTATGATAAACATAACTGTATAATATATATATCTATATATATATATATATATATATATATATATATTATACAGTTTTGTTTATTATAGCAATTTATAAGCAATAAGGGGCTATTTCCTTGTCTTACAATGTTCCCACAGACATGATTTTATGTATAGTCTATATTTCCAGTAAATAAATGGCATTGAGTATGGATAACAGGCTGGTGCTATTAATGGACAATTAGAAATGCTGATAAATATTAAAATGACAAATACAAAGCTTCCTTTAACAGTTCATTAGGACGTCTGTTACACCATGAGCACCTGTACCTCCATGAGACGGCTCTATCATGCTGGCAACAAGTGACAGCCACAAAATAGAAACACAAATTTTGGAACACACTAAACCCCCTAAAAATATTTGCAGAAATTCTGAAAATGAAGAAGAACACCGATAGTAGAAAAACAATAACAGCAGTGATAATAGGAAAGGGGAACGAGATAAATAAGACAAAAACGCTTATCTACACCATTGTATGGTCAGTACTAGTATTATCTATCAATCACATCTGTACTATTGTCAGGCCTGGGGAAATCACATGTTCCATATATAAAGGGTTCACACCACGTTTTTCAAGTACGGTTCCAGTATACATATTCATTATAGAAAACGCATGGGACCGTATTGAAAACCGTATATAGAGACAAACAATTAATTGAAAACCGTATGCACCCGGATGCTTACAATACGTTTTTTTCCCGTTCTCAAAACCGTGGTTGACAACGATTTTGTCTCCGGGTTAAAAACCGTATTGCAACCGCATAAGTTTTTTTTTTTAACATGGACGTCAATGGGAAATGCACATGTATATGGTTCCATATGGGAAACCGTATATGGTTTTTACTTTGCACATGCGCATTGGCATCCTAAAGTTTAAATTAAAAAAAATGTATTTATTTTAAATAAAATTTTCAAAAACTTATATATTTTATTTTTATACAATCGGACGGAACCGTATGCACTTTTAAAAATGGTATACGGTTTACTTTTTCGCATACGTTTCCATACGTTTTTTTTTTGTTTAGAAAAACTGATTGAAAACATGGCAAAAACGTGGTGTGAACCCAGACGGTAAATAAGAAACTTAATCCCAAAACCAAAGTCTTTGCGTTCCAATTAAATCTTATTGCATTGGCTGTGACCCTAAAGTTTTTTCCATGGCAAAACCCCACAAATCTACCAGCGTTCCCATACAGCGGTACACTCGACCGGTGCAGGAGGATGAAAACCGATCTATAACAGGGAAGAAAAAAAAAGCCCCATAAATAGATTGAATTCCTCTGTGTAAATCAGCAAAAAGGAGGAACACTAATCCTCATAACAGGCTGCATGTCATGGCCAGGTTTTTACTGTCTATTGCCAGATTTTGGGAGTGAGTACAAGTACTTGTGCAGACGCCTGAGTAGAAGACCAGGCAGGATCCCTATAGAAATGAAGGCTGACTTGCCTTGACAGCTGATAAGGCTGCAGGAGCTGCCACTGTTTAGCAGGTCTATAGCTACTATAGATCACTTTGTGTTTCTCCTTTTTTTAACCCATGCATTTTAAAATGCCTGCTGATGCTGTATACCCAACCAGTGTGCCTCCAGCTGTTGCAAAACTACAACTTCCAGCATGCCCGGACAGCCAGCGGCTGTCCGGGCATGCTGGGAGTTGTAGTTTTGCAACAGCTGGAGGCACACTTGTTGGGAAACACTGCTGTATACGATTTAGTTGGAAAGCAACTAAAATACCCATGTATGATGGTATCGAATACATATGTGTGTGTGTAAAATTATAGTCTACAACAAAAATGATGACTAGACTATGAAATATAGTATTTCCTATACCCTTGTATGATGGTATCAGATGTATATAGGGGAATAGCTATGAACTGGCTGTACGTTGTATGCTATGAACATGCTGGGAGTTGTAGTTTTGCAACAGCTGGAGGCACGCTAGTTGGGAAACACTGCTGTTTGCTTTATACAATTCAGTTGAAAAGCAATGTATAGTCTTTAAAATACAGACGTGCGTATATATATATATATATATACACATATATATATATATATATATATATATATATATATATATATATATACATATATATATGTTAAATTATAGTCTTCAACAAAATTAAGGACTAGACTATGGAATGTACTATTTATTATACCCATTTATGATGGTATTGTATATATATATATATATATATATATATATATATATATATATATATTTATTATATTCTTCAACAAAAATGATGACTAGACTCAAGAATAATAGTATTTACTAAACCCATGCATGATGGTATCAGACTTATATATAGGGGAATAGCTATGAACTGGCTGGCATGGCATGTTCTGGGTGACAAAAATTACCCCATGGCTACAACTCCATTGGGGACATTTATTATTGCTGTCTTTGGAACGTGTGTTTTAAACTCATTGTTTTTTACTTTAGTATTGCTTATGTGCGCCATATTTTTCATACTTTCGTAAGGGAGGGAGGTTTGACAAATTTGGCGCATGTAAGCAAAAAAAAAAACATAAATCATTTCAGTACGCCATTTTGTAGGATTCTTCCTCTCCTCTGCGACTTTTTTAAAAGTGCAGTTTTGTACAGCCAGGTCTGGGCTGATGTTTTGCGCCTTTTTGCGCAACATTCACACTCAAATCCATTACCACTCCAAAGTGAAAACTGAAGAGACTTTTACTTCCAGCCAAAAAAAGTGCACATGTGCGACATTTCACAAATATGACCAAAAAAGAAAGAAAAAAAAGGCTCTAAAGACAATGATAAATGTCCCGCCCTATATTAATTGTGTATTTGTTCTAAAGTGCTTGCTATTATGTACATATGCATTATGCAATCTTAGCTCATAGAACAATATATGGCTTATTTTCTTTATTCTTGCCGTTTTTCATGGAAAAATAAATTAAAACGTAAGTTCTCAGATTGAGAGGGTGACCTTCCCTGACCCTTATCTATAGCTTACTTTTGTAAATAAAATGTCACAGCTCCTTTTTCTTCCTTTCAACCTAAGATTGACAATGCCTGACATCTTATACATAGAGCGGTATTCCCTTCGCTTCCTGAATCCCCCCCCACCCCCACCCCCAAAAAGAACACAGCCTGTAGCTCATTTGCTCCTTGATTTGCTAAAGGTCCCAACAGGAGCAGACAGGTCAAGTGTTAATGAAACAAACATGATTCTGACATTTGTCTCTGTATATGGATGTGTCCAATAAAACCCCTTCCCCATGGTGAACTTCACATCATATTTCACCTGCAGTCTAAGTCATGGCAGTGGTAAAATAAAGCTTTAGAACTGACACGTATAGAAATGTACCTGTAAAAGTAGAAGAGGGTGTGAGTTTATTAATATAGTAAAGAGAACAACTGAATACAATTCACAGTAAAATTCAAAATATTTTTTTTTTATTATTGTTATTATATTATTGGTTAAATCATTGTTATTATAAGTAGTTTTATAATGTTATTATACTTATTAGTAGAAATGGTAAAAGTGCTACAATTGGGAATCATAATCCATTAAAAGTTCAGGGATTCTGAATAGTGATGATGGTCATAGAAGTATTAATGTTACTATAAGTATCATGGTATTGTTACTATTAGTATCTGTAGGTGAGCTAGTAGTGATATGAAAGGTACGTTTGTTACTAGGGTTGGTAGTATTAATGCCACAATTATAGAATTCTTTATTATTCAATGTAGTTGTTGCATTGATATTAGTAGTGGCGGAAGTAAAACAAAAGGATTGTTACTAACAGTAATATTTAAGTTACAAGTAATGGTGTCAGTGGTTACAAGGGTAACATTGTATTAGGGTTAGACATATGAATGGCACATTTATTATAAATGTTATAGTCAGCAAAAGAAGTGGTAGAAGTCATAGAAGAAGCGCTGTCGAGAATAGTATACTTACTGTGGCTATGTTGGTTGTAGTAGTGGTATTAAGAGTAGAACTATAGTATGGTTACTTGTGACATATTTATAATATGTGGTAGAAATCATAGAATTTATGATTAGGGTTTGTACTTTTAATATAGAAATAATATTTATTAATAAAATGATAACTATTATTAGTAAAAGTAGTAGTATTAGAAATAGTATGGCAGCAATATTATCGAAGGTAAAAAGTATTAGTATGAGTAGTAGATTTGTTAGTTCACTAATACCTTGTATTATAATTATTATTATTATTGTTGTTATTATTATCAGAAATAGTCATATGGGCAGTATTATCATCAAATTCTCATCAATTTCTTTATATTCAGTTTCTTTATATTCATACTTTTTAGGATGACAGAAGTAATTTTAATGGTACAATTTTATTTTGTATGTTTTTTTTGTTTTTTGTTTTGTTTTTTACTAAAAAAGAATTTAAAGAATAAATCTGAATATCCCCTTAAAAGTTATCTTGCATTAAGATACTAACCTATATATTGTATGTGTACAGAACGCTCTCTATAAAACCTACCCTGGTTGTAGCATGTGGTAGAGTCATGGGTAATGACAATCCATGTCTATGTAGCCTTGGAACACTTGACTCGAATTCCACTGCCTCCGATTTTTAACAGTTTATGATACGACTTCAGGGAATATAAACACTTTATTACTTACTGAGTGTATATCATAGGATAGTAGAATGATTACTTCAACATATGAAGCCATGATGTAAGCCCAGTCACATTATGTATTCTGTAACAAGGTTGTTAATACAACAAAATTCCACATTGTCGTGCCTTGCAGCCCACCATGTGTTCAGAGACTAAAAACCATGTTTAGATTACAAAATCCCCAATGCAAAAAATAACTGGAATTGAGCTTCGTGCTCCAAAACATGCTAGCTGGATAGTTTTCTGACCAAATGGCGGCTTGCAGCTTTGATATTGGTCTTGTCAGCATAAGATAAATAATCTATGTAAAACAAACAACGTGTGAAGCAAACTGAGCTGCGGAGATCTGCACTCCAGCTCATGTGAGCTCTGTGATCTCTTGAGGTTTTCTTACGTTCCTGCAAAGACTTCTTTAACAGTAGAGTGAGCCTGAACTCAAGATACATCTTTTTACTGGACCTTGGGAGATAGACACTTATGTAGTGACATTAACCATAACATAGTGACCATGATATTAAAGCAAAACACGTGTCAATATTTGTTCAAAAATCATATTTGAAACATGTAATGTTTCAAATATAATAATAAATTACAAAATAACTGAATAATAATAATAAACAAAAGTTCTGATGAGCTGTCATCTTGTAGATGATCCCATAGCTGGATTATATGCATGTCAGGATGTTGATTTTATTGCATTTTATACCTTTCAAGTGCAAATGAGATAGAAAGTGTTATCTACTAGGGTCTGTGGTTTGGATGCCCAATGCAGGAGGATGAGAAATAAGAATATATTTTATCTAAAGGCCATTTCTATTACTCATTGGACTTCAGACCAGAGAATGCATAGCATATTATTTATTATTCAGAATGTAAGATTAGGGAAATACTCTCCTTAGGGAGAACAAGTTTAAGGTCTCAGGATCACTTTGGTTTTATTGAATATTAAAGGTATGTATTACAATATAGAGGCAGACTCTATATAGATTAGTTCTTTATACCTATAACATATTCTATTTTACTATGTTATCAGTTTATATTATGTTACTGTATTGTCTAGTGAACCATGGTCACATGTCACGCCATGTTGGTGGGCTGTAAATTTTAGACAATGCACGGTGCACCTTCCCTACAGCTAAGTGTTGTGAACCGGTTATTGGTTGTACAATTCAATCAGCCTGGATAGTGTAATGAGGGAAGTGCTTGTTCCTAGCATCTACACAGGAGACATGATTAGCCATGAAAAGTGATAATGTGGCCTAGGTCAGCCCTACCGTGGCATTGTCTAATTTACAACAGGAGCGCATGACGTCCCTTTCTGTTTAGCTGCAAGTTCATATGGCAAAGGTATAAGTGACATGTGCTCCTGCAAGACTGAGCGTGCTGCTAGGAAGGTCGTATATCACTGACGTTAGGTGGGCTAAACACAGCTGGAGAGCGCAGATACTAACAATGGGAGAACATATGCCTTTTCATGCCAGAATTCAAAGAATTAGCTTAGATTGTATGGAATTTGGATTATTTGGATTTATGAGAAAAACATGTACTTCTGTTGTTCTTGGCACAAATGTATCATACCCTGATATCTTGAAATTTATAATTCGTTTTAAATCATAATAAATCCAACAAGGTCATAAGATATTGTATTTTTAAGGAATAGGCATATAGTGCAGACTTCATATATAAAACTTAACATGCCTCCTGATATCCACATACCTTCTTAAACAGCAGACAAGAGAGGCATCATTGGTGGGTTCAGTGGGATGCAGACATGGACCAGGCACCTTCCATTCTCCACACAGAGAAGGCGTAGCTGAGTCTTTCATGGGCAAGGTAGTTACAACTGGCAATCTTGTGGTCCAGCTCATCACTCTGCAAGACCTGGTACAGAAAATCAATATAGCGAGAAGCCAGCTTCAGGGTCTGTATTTTGCTTAGCTTATCGGATGGCAAGGTAGGTATGATCTTTCTGAGCTCTGCAAAAGCATCATTTAGGGACTGTGTGCGCTGCCGCTCCCTTACGTTGGCAATGATTCTCTGAGTGTGTACATCCTCAAATGTATCTATTTGGGGGCTCCTTTTGTTACGCTTGCACGGAGGTGAAACAGGCACCCTCCCCTCAGCACCTTTGCCTACCAGCACTGTGCGCTTACGTATGGCCTTCCTCTGTTGGCGCTCAGCCTCTTCTTCGCTGGTTACCAGGCTGCCTTCAGGGGAATCAGGGCATGCTCCTTCTTCTTTCATCTTGTATGCACTGGTCCCTGCTGCCTCAGCCCTATTTGTGATCCTCCCCCAGGAGCCAACAAGGGGATGCTGCCTTATCGTTGCCAGGACCTTTTAAAGTGGTAGAAGCAACAGTCTGTATTCAATATGGAACAGAAATGTGAAAGGCTAGGTGGCAGTGCCAGCACAATTGGTAGACAGTTGTACCTCCCAGCTGCCTCACACAGAGTGTGCGCTCCTGAACTTAGCAGGCTTCCCGAATAATGCACCAATCCTTCCCTCTTTTCTTTCACTCCTCATTTTGGATGTTAAGGAGGGATTTCACAAGAAATTGGCTTGGTGCTTCTTCTGATTGGATCGCCAAAACTGAATAACATTGTAGGAGGGATTCAAGACTTCTCTCTTCTTCCTTGATTTTAAATAGCTTCTTTACGCCCCCTCCCTCTCTCCTTTCCTTCAGTCAAAACCAATCCATCATGGAAAGGTAGTATAAACGTTGCTGGACATTATGGGTTCCAGATTTTAGCCCTGCAGGCACAGATGCACAGTGAACGGAAGGCTGAAACAGACTGCCCATCAAGAAAAAAGTAACAAAGAGGCGGCATCAGACCCCTTAGGCGCCACTGAGGGGGTACAGAGGCTTTTTCCAAAGAATCTCTGCAACCCCTTAAATCTTTTGGACACCTCATCATTTAGTCACAAAAGTTACACTATGCTGTCTGTGTGTGAAGAATTTGTTATTTCTCCATGGAAAAATGTAACTGCAAGGAGAAGGACCATCTTATAAAATGACATTGTCTCATGGTGACAGAGTGATTTCTAGGAGAGCAGCAGGGTAAACGTGTCTAGTTATGAAAGGATCTACCAGAGAAAATCCTAACCAGATGATGAAAAGATGACTCTGTGCTTCCCAAAGAGATACATAGACGCTGGTGTCCCCAAATCCCCTGATCAGAACAAGCTGCAAGTAGTGCTTGGAAATAACATTGGGCTAGCAAGATACACTGTGGGAAATAGACACATTGCAATGCAGCTGGCAATTGTAAAATATACAGATATGTATATACATCCACCCAGGCTACAGAACAGTCTAAAAGATGAATTGTCCTTGTATAAATAGGATTAAATGAATATTGTTATTGTTCCAAGAAAAACAGACAATAGTAAATAGGACAATGGGACTTCGAAGTACTTACACTGCATAGATTATCTATTTATTTATTGTGGTTAACTAAGTAGATAAAAGAGGGCGGTTTTCAAGACAACTCAAGACCCTTATGTATGGTAGCACAATCCATAAATAGAAGACTAAAATTGTCTAAGTGTGCAATTTGAATCTTTTTAATTAACCAATAAAATACATCATTTAACACTTTACTCTCCTGCATATGTTATGAAACCTGCTTAAGGTAGAAACAATACCTACCATTATGTAATATGCATATGTGGCATGTAACCAATGGAAGTAACTGTAGCTGTCCATACATAAATGAATCCCCCCCACCTGACCCCCCCAAAAAAAAACAATAAAGAAAAAAAAAAATATATATATATATATATATATATATATATATATATTAAGTCCTAAAATGATGCCATGCATTGTCACCTTTCCTGAATAATTTCCTGAATGGTAAATCTTTCTATTTATGTGGTTATGCACCCTATTTATGCTACATTACCAGACAGTGTGTTTGCAGGTTTTTAATTCGGTACTAAAAGAAAGCTGTGTGATCATTCTTGTAGCGATGGCCATAGTGGTTGTAAGTGCAGCTTCTCCATGGATCCTTGTACCGTAAGCAAATGATTACGTTTACAGTTTTGTCAGAAAAAGATGATTCAGAGATGTATATGAGTGATTAAGATTACAGTTGTATGTACAGTTTATATACAAATGTATATGAGAGATTGTTTTTATTTTATTTTTGTTTTGAAGTGAGCGTGCATAGTGATCCACACCCTACGTAATCTCTTAACATGGGATTAGTATATGGAGCAATGTTAATCCACTTTACATGAAGGTTATATTATAATGTCCAAGGGCGAGCACACGTGGAGCTCTTACACTTGCTGTGCACTTGTCCACATCTGGAATAGAAATCTATCTTTTTATACAAAATGTATTCATATTGACTAAACACAGTTAGCTACTTATTAGACTTAGTATACACTTCACTTCTAAATGACTGACATACATACCTGATGTCCATAAACGATCTGCCATCCATTGGATCAAGTCAACACCGAAGATAATTTCCTAACTTTGATAATGGTTCATGTAAGATAATTCACATTTCATCAATATATTTTGGTTGTAGTTTGGAAAGATAATTCAATTTTAATGGGTTCCAATATATTTCTTGAATATATTTATTTTTAAACTTAGGAAAAAATTCCTACTTCTACATAAACCATAGGTTTTTATCATACATTTTCAGCATTTTTTGGTACAATTTTTTTTACCTTGTGATATTTTGTACAGACTATACTTAGAGCATTAAAAATTCCAGAGACTGTGAAAAATTCTACAAAAAAATGCCGATGCACTGCTGTTTTATGTAAATATTGTCTCCTAGAACCAATGATGTACTTAATTTTTAGTTTCCGTTAACGTGTTATGTGCATTTGTGTGTCTTACATGCATAAGAAATATCTAGTATAATAAATGGTCAATATTGTTTCCAAAAAATGAAGATAAACTGACATAGCAATAAAGATCAATTGTTGAAGATGTAAACATCCTACGGTTCTCAGCTGTTCTCAGATGTTATGGTGTCGTGCAGTGAAAGTTATATATAGTAGAAAAGCCAACGAAGGTAATATGATTTATAAACAATAGCAGTCAGACCAGCTTGTACTTCAGCATGGACTCACAGACATACCAGTTGTAATTTGCATTTACTTCAGACCTGTTGACCGGTGCAGAATTCCAGTATCCGCCTGTCTTAGTTTAACCAGTTCATTGCGAGATTTGTTTTTTTTTCATAGCAAACTCTTGTCAATTATGTTTCACCTCGGAAATGCCCAACTGAAACCTACAAAAGATGCGGGTTAATAAATGCAATTTGGTACATGGCTTATTCACTTCTATAAGATAGCTCGGCATTGGAAGAGTTAAAGGGGTACTCCGGGCCTAATACATCTTATGGAAGATGTCTGATCGCGGGGGTCCCGCCACTGGGGACCCCCGCAATCTGTCGTTCAGCACCCACCTTTGGTGGGTGCTGAATGACAGATTGTGGGGGTCCCCAGCGGTGGGACCTTCACGATCAGACAACTTAGGATAGGGGATAAGATCTATTAGGGCCGGAGTACCCCTTTAAGCAGGAACCTATAGTGTCAAGCTGTGAAGGGGTTAATGCAACAAGCTGCTCTGAACAGGGTTCAGCGCTGTCATATGTGAACAATTAGCACCATATTCTTACCAAATAAGATACAGATGTGTCATGACCAGCACATTATCTTTGATGTCCTGTGGTCTGCCATGTGCGTTAACCCCATCACTCCTAAAGGTATATGTCAATTTAGTCTGTGCACTTCCTGGATACATTATACATGTCGGAGGACGCTATATCGATTCTCAATGCTTTTTCATTGTTACTGCATGTATAGATATGGCTATGAAAGAGTTGACATGTACTTTTATAATTGTCCGTGAATTACATGTACATTGTTTATATTGCTTTGGACTCAATATTAGCATTGAATTCTACATTGGATGCCTCTGATTTCACTCTTACATACAGAGAAGCATTTCTTATAATGTGTCAATAACAATATTTCACAAGAATGTCATAAGCCACAAACGTGTCTTCACCTTCAGTCCATCCTTCCTCGGAAGAACTTGATTTCTTGGAAAAACAATCAGGCACACTTACTAATACTGGCATACTACTACGCATACATCAGTATTTAATTACACTATGGTACATGCCATATCACCCATCAGGACGCAATACAGAAAGACATGAAAGCAACCTTCCCCCCCTTCTCTATTCTGATACCTACAAAAATGTTCATCAGAAAAAAAAAGGGTTTTGGACACATATTTTCCTGCATTATCTGACGTATTGGCATTTTCCATTTCAATCTTTTGCTTTTTTTCATTCTGAAGTAAAAGAAAAAAAAAATGTATTTCTCGACATGATATAATGATCAAAATAATTGTTATAAACTAATAAACATACAAAGAAATAACTATATGGTTAATATGAATAACAGGCTTTTAATCAATTAAATTGGATAAAAATCAATAGGGAAGATAAGGAGCAACAGTGAAGATACATAATAAGATACATAATTACACTGTTCTTTGTCTATTTACTATTAAAACTAGTAGTAGTAGTAGGAAATCTACTTATTGTCAACAATGGCAACATATCAGGTTGGATATTTTTTAATATTATTTTATTATGTTGTGAAGGGCTGAAAATGTATCTTCTTTCAATTGAATATTTTATAGTAAAAACCTAATATCAAAATTTGTAAACATTATATCAATAACAAAATATCAAATAAGAGAAAATGGCAAAACCACCTCCTGTAATTTTATTTACTTATTTACTTATTTTATTTATTTGCAGTGAAGAAAAGGTCAATATAAAATACGTGCCATACTTCCTATGTAATAGATCATATAGGGATAAGCAAATTGAATCTGGTGAATTTGAATTTGTTATGAATTTCAGGAAAAATTGGATTCACAATGAATGCAAATATCACTGCGATTCAATTGCGTGAATCGCTTCATTAAACTCCATTTAGTGTGGTCCAGGCTCCAGGGCATGTAAAATGGCAGATCAACATGTGAGGACATGGGGCAAGGAATCCTGGGAAGGCGGGAACAAGGGTCAGCGGGATGACCCTGAATCAAATGCAGCATGCAGCCAGCCACCCCTGTGATGTCACAGCCCTATACAATCGGCAGCCATCTTGCGGCCAATCACATCAGCCTTTAATTGCAAAGGGAGAGGGACAGACAGCACTGTGAGTTGCACAGAAAAGCATTTTTACAGCAGCGATTCACCTCCCAGTCACATCAGCGTTCTATTACAGAGAGGGACAGAGAGCAGTGTGTGTTCCTGCCACCTGCCTGATGCCACACATCTAATGCCAAGTTCTCCTTTTTTCACCCACCTTTGTCACCGGGAACTGGTATTGCCACTGACTGCACCACTCTGTCAATGGGTCACTTTCGGGACTCCTGATGCTGCTGCCACCTCCAGGCCACCTCATTCTGGCACCATATGTTCTCCTCGTGCTGATGCCACCTCCAGGCTGTCTCATTCTGCCACCATATGTCCTCCTCATGCTGATGCCACCTCCAGACTGTCTCATTCTGCCACCATATGTTCTCCTCATGCTGCTGCCATCTCTAGGCTGTGTTATTCCGCCATTATATGTTCTCATCATGCTGCTGCCACCTCTACGCTGTGTTATTCAGCCACTATATGGTCTCCTCATGCTTCCGCCACCTCCAGGCTGTGTCATTCAGCCACTATATGTTCTCCTCATGCTGCCGCCAAATCCAGGGTGTGTCATTCAGCCACTATGTGGTCTCCTTATGCTGCCGCCACCTCTATGCTGTGTAATTCAGCCACTATATGGTCTCCTCATGCTGCCGCCACCTTCACGCTGTGTCATTCAGCTACTATATGTCCGCCTCCTGCTGCCGCAAACTCCAGGCTATGTCATTCAGCCACTGTATGGTCTTCTCATGCTGCCGCCACCTCCATGCTTTGTCATTCAGCCACTATATGGTCTCTTCATGCTTCCGTCACCTCAGGCTGTGTCATTCAGCAATTATATGTTCTCCTCATGCTGCCACACACTCCAGGCTGTATCATTCAGCCACTACATGCTGCTGCCAACTCTAGGCTGTGTAATTCAGCCACTATATGGTCTATTCATACTGATGCCACCTCCAGGCTCTGTCATTGTGCCGCTCTGCGACAGTGATTTTAATAGCGACGCCTCTAATCTGCATGTCATACTGAATAACAGTATTATTGTTTCACTAACCCAGCACACACCCTATGCGTGTAACAGCAAGGCAAAGTGTTCTACACCCCTATTGGGGCTCTCTGTAGGCCAGAAATATAATTTTTTTATATCGATTCACTATGAAGAAATTCAGACTAAAACAAATTTTTCATGAAAATTTGGCGAATCGGACGAATCAAATTTTTCAAAAATTTGCTCATCTCTAATATCATACTCACTTATTCATACTAACAATGAGTTGCACATAACTTTCTTTTGTAAGTTTTTTTGTTTTTCTTTTTTTCTAAAAGGTTCATAATGGTGAAGAGAGATAAAAGACAAATTGTCTCCTCTCTCTCCTTCTGCTGCTCTTTCGCTATATCCTACCTCCATGCACATGCAGGCTCGGCTCAGCCAAGTATGCAAGTGTTTTCATTGGGCAGAGGGGAATAAACTGCTGCCTCTGGCAGCGACTTGTCTCCCATGAGAACAAAGGATCAGGCATGTTGAACTGCAGCATGCTCCATCCTATTTTCCACTGACATCTGCTATCAGGGGACAGATGGGATGCTTTACTTCTATACATATTATGGTCAGCTGATCTCGTATAAATCTACATGTTCGGCTGACGTTTACCTATTCTGTATGGTCAACTTAATTTGACAACATGAATAACCATTTGGTACATCTTTTAACATTCTACTTATTAACTTTAGTTATTAGTACAAGCATGTCGTACACATCCCTGTAACTTTGGATAAAACAAATTATCATCTAAAGAAAACAGTATGGAATAAGAATGTAAAACTAAAACAGAACCAGATTTCAATATTGTAGCTTTAGTACTGAAAGTAAATCTACAAATGCACTCAGATATGAATTAGAATTTATCATCACATATTTGGGTATTATGTTATAATGATGTTTCTCAGGTTATGTACAGGATCTTTGTTTGTTTGTTTGATGTTTGTTTTCTGAATATCTAAACATTTGTCTTAAGGAAAGCAAGGCCATGTATTTATGGAAAATGGAACTCTAGTAGACCCCCAAAACGATTACTACAAGATTAAAAGGAAAAAAAATAATATTAATAATAATAATGGTAATAATTGTTTGCATCTTCGAGAGATAGAAGATGAAGCTCTACTCTTGTTATAGATATATAAAAACAATGATTTCCGTCCATCCTTCCACTATAATAGACAATTCAGCATTGTGGGTTTGAAATTATGTTTAGCTGTCAAGAAGCCAACATCGAGAAAACAAAAGACAAAAAGATGAGTATTTGTGGCCGAACATTGAAACCCGACATGTGGTATATGGGAGGTGTTATGGACTGATGAGTCTAAATTTTAGATATAAGGAAGTAACAGAAGGCAGCATTTATGCCAGCAAAGCAATGTCATTCTCTTTGAACCAGGTCTCTACCCATCAGTCATCTTGGAGGAAGATAAGTGCTGTTTTGGTGCAATAACATCTGGAGCTGGTGATCAGTTATTTTTAAGCCAAGACATCATGAATGCTGATACATAAAAATACCTTTGATGAGTAACCCAAAGGTCACTGTTGTGAAGATAAAGGCATAAAGGCATAGTTAAAAGGAATGTGACATCACAAAATGACCTGTTGTTTAAATTAAAGGGAACCCGTCATTAAGTTTTACCATATATAATGAGTGGCAACACGTAATAGAGGTTAATATCATGTGTCCTACCATGTTTGAATGTCTGCTGGCACGTCTGTAAATCTGGCAAAAACAACTTTAATAACTGTCACATGCAGTATGTAAATGAGACTTAAGTAGTCACCAGGCATGCTCAAGTAGTCACCAGGCATGCGGCCTGCTGAAGAAGTCACGGCTCCCCACGCTGTACTCACGCTCATTCAGGCTCTAATCACTCCTATTTAGATATCATTGACAGCCTACCTCTGAGAAATGACATCAGACCCTGAGTGAGCTGCTCAATCATACCTGGATAGGTGTTATTTGAGCCTGGATAGGCGTGATTACTGCTCCGGTAGCCATGACTACTTTAGCAGCCGCACGCCCGAGTGAGGCTCATTTACATAAAGCATGTGACCTTTTATAAAAGTTGTTTACTTCACATTTATAGATGTACCAGTGGACATCCAGACATGGCAGAACACGTGATATTAACCTCTATTATGTGTTGCCACTGATTGTATAGGGTAAAACTAGTGATTGGTTCTCTTTAAGTTTTATGTTGAACATCATTTTTGGTGATGTTTTTTTATTTATTTATTTATTAATTTTTTTATCTATTTTTCTATCTTTATAAAAAACAATCCTGACATCTTGCAATTTTCACTCTGGCCACAAAGTGTAATAAGACTCTGGTACTTCTTGTTTAGTAGAGGAAACTTTTCAGCAGTCTCCTTATCATTACATGCATGAAGACATTGACAGGCTAGACCAGTGGATTAATAGGACATGGTTAGATCATTCATAATAGTTGATATTATAGTCACTGTTTAATATCTAACTCTCTCTGCACACTGACTCTGCACATGTCAGAGCACCTGCCTTGAATACTCTGCCATATAGGTCAATAGGTCCCCTTAGTCCACTGTATCAAATTTCCATGGGGCTGCTGTATCTCTTAATGCTGCACAGAAAGTTTAGACAAGATGGCCACCTCCATGACAATGCACTTAAAATTAAGTAGAAGATGATTTACAGTTAGGAAATAGAAATAGAAAACATCCAGGTGACACATTCTTTTATTTAATAAGGTATTAAGGTACTTTTTGTTTCCAGTACAATGGACTGACCCTAAATTAATGACAATCTCAAAAGGTACCTATTACATAGTAACATAGTTCACAAGGTTGAAAAAAGACCACAGACCATCAAGTTTAACCTATATCCCTAATGAGTCCCTACTGAGTTGATCCAGAGGAAGGTAAAAAATCCTCATACTCGAGGTAAAAATCCCTTCCCCACTCCAAATATGGTAGTCAGAATAAATCCCTGGATCAACGTTCTGTCCCTATAGATCTAGAATCCATAACTTGTAATGTTATTATTATCCAAAAATGCATCCAGACCCCTTTTTAATTATTTTACCGAGTTCACCATCACCACCTCCTCAGGCTGCGAATTCCGCAGTCTCACTGCTCTTACAGTAAAGAACCCCCGTCTGTGCTGGTGTAGAAACCTTCTTTCCTCTAAATGTAGAGGATGCCCCCTTGTTATAGATACAGTCCTGGGTATAAATAGATGATGGGAGAGATCTCTGTACTGCCCCCTGATATATTCATACATAGCTATTAGCCCCTAAGCCTTCTTTTTTCTAAATTAAATAACCCTAATTCTGATAATCTTTCTGGGTACTGTAGTCCTCCCATTCCCCATATTACCCTGGTTGCCCGTCTTTGAACCCTCCCCAGCTCCACTATATCTTTCTTGTACACTGGTGTCCAGTACTCTACACAGTATTCTATGTGCGGTCTAACTAGTGATTTGTACAGCGGTAGAATTACTTCCTTGTCGTGGGCATCTAAGCCCCTATTCATGCACCCCATGATTTTATTTGCCTTGGCAGCAGCTGCCCGACACTGGTCACTACAGCTAAATTTACTGTTAACTAAGACTCCTAAGTCCTTTTCCACATCAGTCGTCCCAAGCGTTCTCCCATTTAATACATAATCCCAGCCCGGATTTTTCCTTCCCTTGTGCATTACCTTACATTTATCAGTGTTGAACCTCATCTGCACATTGCACTTCCCAGCCCAAACCTCTAACCTATCCAGATCCTTATAACAGTATACTCTCCTCAATAGTGTTTACCGCTTTACAAAGTTTAGTATCATCTGCAAAGATTGCCACTTTACTATTCAACTCATCTACAAGTTCATTAACTCCTTAACCCATTAAGGAATCAGCGTTTTTCCGTTTTTACATTTTCTTTTTTTCCTCCTTACCTTTAAAAAATCATAACTCTTTCAATTATGCACCTAAAAATCCATATGTTGGCTTATTTTTTGCACCACCAATTCTACTTTGTAATTACATCAGTCATTTTACCCAAAAATCTACGGTGAAACGGAAAAAAAAATCATTGTGCGACAAAATTGGAAAAAACCCGCAGTTTTGTAACTTTTGGGGGCTTCCGTTTCTACGTAGTACATTTTTCAGTAAAAATGACACCTTATCTTTATTCTGTAGGTCCAAACGATTAAAATGATACCCTACTTATATAGGTTTGATTTTGTCGTACTTCTGGAAAAAATCATAACTACATGCAGGAAAATTTATACGTTTAAAATTGTCCTCTTCTGACAATTTTATTTTTTATTTTTTCCGTGTATGGGGTGGTATGAGGGCTCAATTTTTGTGCCGTGGTCTGAAGTTTTTAGCGGTACCATTTTTGCATTGATAGGACTTATTGATCGCTTTTTATTCATTTTTTCTTGATATAAAAAGTGACCAAAAATGCACTATTTTGGACTTTGGAATTTTTTTGCACGCACGCCATTCACTGTGCGGTTTAATTAATGTTATATTTTTGTAATTCGGACATTTCCGCACGTGGCGATACCACATATGTTTATTTTTATTTACACAGTTTTTTTTTTTATGGGAAAAGGGGGGTGATTCAAACTTTTAATAGGGAAGGGGTTAAATGATCTTTATTCACTTATTTTTTCACTTTTTTTGCAGTGTTATAGGTCCCATAGGGACCTATAACACTGCACACACTGATCTTTATCATTGATCACTGGTTTCTCATAGCAGAAAGTAGTACAAGAAAAAACTTTTTTTGGGAGCGGTGTACTAATCCTTCCGTTGGTAACACTTTTGAATGAATAAAATTCACACTTACACTTGGTGAGTGGTTACTAGAACCACTCACACACTTTCAAAAGCCCATAGATACGACCAGTGATCTCTTATATCAGTCCTTTCTCCGCATCAATACTCC
Organism: Hyla sarda; assembly: GCF_029499605.1. NCBI lineage: Eukaryota > Metazoa > Chordata > Amphibia > Anura > Hylidae > Hyla > Hyla sarda. The sequence goes on along the minus strand of NC_079190.1, from coordinate 104,407,694 downwards.
TCGGCAAGTGACTCGTCACTCCGAATAATATAATGAAGAAACACAAAAACAAATATAGGAGAGCGGACAGGATCGATATTCATATGCAGCCACTTTACAACTTTCCAAGCGCAATTTTACTTACTTCGGCGAGAGTTTTTTTTCGTCCTTAAACCCCCCTCAATCCGGCTAGCCTTCGAACAAGTTTGTTTCCACCACGCCGTCCAGATATATGGCACACCGTCAATCGATCACTTCTTTTTCGGATCCGTCCGAAATTTTTCTTTAAAATCACTGCAATGCACTTAACTTCATTCAAAATAATAATTTATTTCATAATCCATACAATCCGACGCGTTGCGGGGAGAAAATTCCCCTTCCTCAGGGATACCTATTCCTAACACAATTACTACTTTTATATGGATCTATGACCCCATGTTCACCCGGAAACAATTGTCCATTGGACGAAACATTAAAATACCAAAAATTTCTATTTTCTTTATACTCGCTCAATACATTCATTAAAACCATTAGGAATCAATGTATTTAGTTTAAAAATATAAAAACTTTCTCTCCTACATAAAGTGGAGAATCTACGTAAACTTTCCGCTATCTGCTCCACGGGAATCACCCGTAGCAACCCTGGGTCTACATTATGATGTGTTAAAAAATGACGGGAAACACTATGCTTTAAATATTTATGCTTGATATTAAATCTATGTGAATTTATTCTTTTTCGAAGTGATTGAGATGTGCGGCCCACATATTGGGTCCCACACGGACATTCGAGCACATAAATGACAAAATTGCTAGCACAATTTAATCTGGATTTTATAGGGATTTCCTCACCAGTGGACGCACTTTTTATTTTCTGTTTCACGTTTTCTATATGTGAACAGGTACCACATCTCTTTTCGTTACATCTAAACGATCCTTTCAGTGTTTCTTGTTCTTTTTTTGTTTTTTTATTCATTATATTTGTATTTAATCTAGGGTATGAAGGTGCAATTTCTTGTGCAACTGTTTTCGCCTATAAATGAACTTTGGCCTAAATTCATTAGTTCCTAGAGCTTCTTTTAAAAAAGGGTCTTGTTGTAATATATCCCAATTTTTTAAAAATAATTTCTATTTTTTTGGCATCTCTAGAATAACGAGATACAAATGCTGTACAATAATTTATTTTTTTCTCCTTTTTATCTTTTTTCTTATAGTTTAAACTTTGTTTTTTTTATTTGATCTGTTCTTACGATAAGATCTGCTTTTTTTCTAGTGCCTTCAACAATTGATACGAGATAACCCTTATCTAGAAATCTATTCTCATAGGAAACCAGTGATCGATGATTCTGCCGCTTGACTGCTCATGCCTGGATCTCAGGCACTGAGCAGTCATTCGGTGATCGGACAGTGAAGAGGCAGGTAGGGACCCTCCTGCTGTCCTGTAAGCTGATCAGGATGCCGCGATTTCACCGCGGCCATCCCGAACAGCTCCCTGAGCTAACCGGCATACTTTCACTTTCACTTTAGACACGGCGTTCAACTTTGAACGCCGCGTCTAAAGGCTTAATAGTGCGCAGCAGCGCGATCAATGCTGCGCGCTATTAGCCACGGGCCGACCCACTATGACGAGGGGCCATGCCGTGGCCCCGCGTTATAGATCGGGAGCGGACTCATGACGTTCCAGTACGTCATAAGTCCTTAAGGGGTTAAGGAAGAAGCCCATTTTCACCTTAAGGACCAGAGGGCTTTTTGCACATCTGACAACTGTTATTTAAGCATTAATAACTCTGGGATGCTTTAACTTATGAATTTGATTCCGAGATAGTTTTTTCATGACATATTCTACTTTAACATAGTGGTAAATTTTCGCCAATACTTGCATCATTTTTTGGTGAAAAATTCCCAAATTTCATAAAAAATCTGAAAATTTAGCATTTTACTAACTATGAAAACTGCACCCCTCAAAGTATTCAAAATGGGATTCAGTAAGTGTGTTAGCCCTTTAGGTGTTTCACAGGAATAGCAGCAAATTGAAGGAGAAAATTCAAAATCTGCATTTTTTACACTCGCATGTCCTTGTAGACCCAGTTTTTGAATTTTTACAAGGGAAAAAAGGAGAGAAATCCCCACACAATTTGTAACCCAATTTCTCTCGAGTATGGAAATACCTCATATGTGTATGTAAAGTGTTCGGCGGGCGCAGTAGAGGGCTCAGAAGGGAAGGTGCGACAATGGGATTTTGGAAAGTGAGTTTTTCTGAAATGGTTTTTGGGGGGCATGTCACATTTAGGAAGCCCCTATGGTGCCAGAACAGCAAAAAACCCTTCACGTTGCATACTATTTTGGAAACTACACCCCTCAAGGAATGTAACAAGGTGTACAGTGAGCCTTAACACCCCCCCCCCCGGTATTTGACAACATTTCATTAAAGTTGGATGTGTAAATGAATGTATACATTTTTTCACTAAAATGCTGGTTTTCCCCCAAATTTATATTTTTAAAAGGGGTAATAGGAGAAAATGCACCCCTTTTTACATTCCTTGAGGGGTATAGTTACCTAAATGGGGTCACATGTGTGTGTGTGTGGGGGTGGGGGGCACCATGTGGGCTTTGTAAACGTACATGACCTTCAATTCCAGACACATTATCTGTCCAAAAACTCAATGGCGCTCCTCCTCTTATGAGCATTGTAGTTCGCCAGCAGAGCACTTCACAGTCCACACATGGGGTATTTATATACTCAGAAGAAATGGTGTTACAAATTATGTTTTTTTTTACCCTATTACCCCTTGTGAAAATGAAAAATTTGGGATAACACCAGAATTTTAAAAAGAATACAAAATTTTCATTTTCACATCCAAATTTAACGAAAATTTGTCAAACACTTGTGGGGCATTAAAGATCATTGTACCCCTTGTTACATTCCGTGAGGCATGTAGTTTCCAAAATGGGGTCACATGTGGGGTCACATATGATTGTTTTTTCTTTTTTTGCATTTATGTCAGAACCGCTGTAACGATCAGCCACCCCTGTGCAAATCCCCTCAAATGTACATGGTGCTCTCACTCCTGAGCCTTATTGTGCGCCCGCAGAGCATTTTATGTCCACATATGGGGTATTTCCGTACTCAGAAGAAATTGCATTACAATTTTTTTTCCTTTTACCTCTTGTGAAAATGAAAAGTATGGGGAAACCCCAGCATGTTAGTGTAAAAATGTTACATTTTTTTGCAATAACAGGCTGGAGTAAACCCCAACTTTACCTTTTCATAAGGAGGAAAAGGAGGAAAAGCCCCTAAAAGTTGTTAGGCAATTTCTCCCAAGTACAGAGATAACCCATATGTGGCCCTAAACTGGAGTAAACTGTCGCCTTGAAATACGACAGAGCTCCAAAGTGGGAGAGCGCCATGCACATTTGAGGCATTAATAAGGGATTTGCATGGAACTGACTCAAATGCAAGAATTAGACTTGCCTCCAATACCAAAATTACTCTATGGCAGTGTTTCCTAAACAGGGTGCCTCCAGATGTTGCAAAACTTCCAGCATTCCTGGACAGTCAATGGCTGTACCACAATACTGGGAGTTGTTTTGCAACAGCTGGAGTTTCTGTTTTGGAGACAGTGTTGTACGAGACATTTTATATTTTTATTTGGGGGGGGGGGGAGACGACTGTGTAGGTGTCACGATGCCGGCTGGCAGGTAGTGGATCCTCTGTGCCAGAGAGGGATTGGCGTGGACCGTGCTAGTGGACCGGTTCTAAGCCACTACTGGTTTTCACCAGAGCCCGCCGCAAAGCGGGATGGTCTTGCTGCGGCGGTAGTGACCAGGTCGTATCCACTAGCAACGGCTCACCTCTCTGGCTGCTGAAGATAGGCGCGGTACAAGGGAGTAGACAGAAGCAAGGTCGGACGTAGCAGAAGGTCGGGGCAGGCAGCAAGGATCGTAGTCAGGGGCAACGGCAGAAGGTCTGGAAACACAGGCAAGGAACACACAAGGAACGCTTTCACTGGCACTAAGGCAACAAGATCCGGCGAGGGAGTGAAGGGGAAGTGAGGTGATATAGGGAAGTGCACAGGTGTAAACACTAATTGGAACCACTGCGCCAATCAGCGGCGCAGTGGCCCTTTAAATCGCAGAGACCCGGCGCGCGCGCGCCCTAGGGAGCGGGGCCGCGCGCGCCGGGACAGAACAGACGGAGAGCGAGTCAGGTAGGGGAGCCGGGGTGCGCATCGCGAGCGGGCGCTACCCGCATCGCGAATCGCATCCCGGCTGGCAGCGGAATCGCAGCGCCCCGGGTCAGAGGACGTGACCGGAGCGCTGCCGCGGGGAGAGTGAAGCGAGCGCTCCGGGGAGGAGCGGGGACCCGGAGCGCTCGGCGTAACAGTACCCCCCCCCTTGGGTCTCCCCCTCTTCTTAGAGCCTGAGAACCTGAGGAGCAGACTTTTGTCTAGGATGTTGTCCTCAGGTTCCCAGGATCTCTCTTCAGGACCACAACCCTCCCAGTCCACTAAAAAAAAATTTTTCCCTCTGACCTTTTTGGCAGCTAAAATTTCTTTGACCGAGAAGATGTCCGAGGAGCCGGAAACAGGAGTGGGAGGAACAGACTTGGGAGAAAAACGGTTGAGGATGAGTGGTTTGAGAAGAGAGACGTGAAAGGCATTAGGGATACGAAGAGAGGGAGGAAGAAGAAGTTTATAAGAGACAGGATTAATTTGACACAAAATTTTGAAAGGACCAAGATAGCGTGGTCCCAACTTGTAGCTAGGGACACGGAAGCGGACATATTTAGCGGAGAGCCATACCTTGTCTCCAGGGGAAAAAACGGGGGGAGCTCTTCTTCTCTTATCCGCGAACTTCTTCATGCGCGATGAAGCCTGTAAGAGAGAATTTTGGGTCTCTCTCCATATGATGGAAAGGTCACGAGAAACCTCATCCACAGCGGGCAGACCAGAGGGCAAGGGAGTAGGGAGGGGGGGAAGAGGGTGACGGCCGTACACCACGAAAAATGGGGATTTGGAGGAAGACTCAGAGACCCTGAAGTTATACGAGAATTCGGCCCATGGGAGGAGATCTGCCCAGTCATCCTGGCGGGAGGAAACAAAATGTCGCAAATAATCACCCAAGATCTGGTTAATCCTTTCTACTTGTCCATTGGACTGGGGATGATATGCAGAAGAAAAATTTAATTTAATCTTGAGTTGTTTACAGAGAGCCCTCCAGAATTTAGACACGAATTGGACGCCTCTATCCGAGACAATCTGCGTAGGCAATCCGTGAAGACGAAAAATGTGTACAAAAAATTGTTTAGCCAACTGAGGTGCAGAAGGAAGACCAGGAAGAGGGATGAAATGTGCCATTTTGGAGAATCGATCAACGACCACCCAAATAACAGTGTTGCCACGGGAAGGGGGTAAATCAGTAATAAAATCCATACCAATCAGAGACCAAGGCTGTTCGGGGACAGGCAGAGGATGAAGAAAACCAGCGGGCTTCTGACGAGGAGTCTTATCCCGGGCACAGATAGTGCAGGCACGCACAAAGTCCACAACATCCGTCTCCAGAGTCGGCCACCAATAGAAGCGGGAGATGAGTTGCACAGATTTCTTGATACCCGCATGACCTGCGAGATGGGAGGAGTGACCCCATTTGAGGATTCCGAGGCGTTGGCGAGGAGAAACAAAGGTCTTTCCTGGAGGAGTCTGCCTGATGGAGGCAGGAGAAGTGGAGATCAGGCAGTCAGGTGGAATGATGTGTTGCGGAGAGAGTTCAACTTCTGAGGCATCCGAGGAACGAGAGAGAGCATCGGCCCTAATGTTCTTATCGGCAGGACGAAAGTGAATCTCAAAATTAAATCGGGCAAAGAACAGAGACCACCGGGCCTGGCGAGGATTCAGCCGTTGGGCAGACTGGAGGTAGGAGAGGTTCTTGTGGTCGGTGTAGATAATAACAGGAGAACTTGATCCCTCCAGCAGATGTCTCCATTCCTCAAGTGCTAATTTAATGGCTAGAAGCTCTCGATCCCCGATGGAGTAGTTCCTCTCCGCTGGAGAGAAGGTCCTAGAGAAAAAACCACAAGTGACAGCATGCCCGGAAGAATTTTTTTGTAGAAGAACAGCTCCAGCTCCCACTGAGGAGGCATCAACCTCCAATAGGAAGGGTTTGGAAGGGTCAGGTCTGGAGAGGACGGGAGCCGAAGAAAAGGCAGACTTGAGTCGTTTAAAGGCGTCTTCTGCTTGAGGAGGCCAGGACTTGGGATCAGCATTTTTTTTGGTTAAAGCCACGATAGGAGCCACAATGGTAGAAAAATGTGGAATAAATTGCCTGTAATAATTGGCGAACCCCAAAAAGCGTTGTATAGCACGGAGTCCGGAGGGGCGTGGCCAATCTAAGACGGCAGAGAGTTTGTCTGGATCCATCTGTAGTCCCTGGCCAGAGACCAAATATCCTAGAAAAGGAAGAGATTGGCATTCAAACAGACATTTCTCAATTTTGGCATAGAGTTGGTTGTCACGAAGTCTCTGAAGAACCATACGGACATGCTGGCGGTGTTCTTCTAGATTGGCAGAAAAAATTAGGATATCGTCCAGATATACAACAACACAGGAGTATAACAGATCACGAAAAATTTCATTGACAAAGTCTTGGAAGACGGCAGGGGCGTTGCACAGTCCAAAGGGCATGACCAGATACTCAAAGTGTCCATCTCTGGTGTTAAATGCCGTTTTCCACTCGTCCCCCTTTCTGATGCGGATGAGGTTATAGGCGCCTCTTAAGTCCAATTTAGTGAAGATGTGGGCACCTTGGAGGCGATCAAAGAGTTCAGAGATGAGGGGTAAGGGGTAGCGGTTCTTAACCGTGATTTTATTAAGACCGCGGTAGTCAATGCAAGGACGTAGGGAGCCATCCTTTTTGGACACAAAGAAAAATCCGGCTCCGGCAGGAGAGGAGGATTTACGGATAAAGCCCTTTTTTAGATTCTCCTGGACGTATTCGGACATGGCAAGAGTCTCTGGGGCAGAGAGAGGATAAATTCTGCCCCGGGGTGGAGTAGTGCCCGGGAGGAGGTCGATAGGGCAATCATAAGGCCTGTGAGGAGGTAGAGTCTCAGCTTGTTTTTTGCAGAAAACATCCGCGAAGTCCATATAGGCCTTAGGGAGACCGGTTACTGGAGGAACCACAGAGTTACGGCAAGGGTTACTGGGAACCGGTTTTAGACAGTTCTTGGAACAAGAGGACCCCCAACACTTGATCTCCCCAGTGGACCAATCCAGGGTAGGGGAATGAAGTTGAAGCCAGGGAAGTCCAAGGAGAATTTCCGAGGTGCAATTGGGGAGGACCAAAAGTTCAATCCTCTCATGATGAGATCCGATGCTCATAAGAAGGGGCTCCGTGCGGAAACGTATGGTACAGTCCAATCTTTCATTATTTACACAATTGATGTAGAGGGGTCTGGCGAGACTGGTCACCGGGATGTTGAACCTGTTGACGAGAGAGGCCAAAATAAAATTTCCTGCAGATCCAGAATCCAAGAAGGCCACTGTAGAGAAGGAGAAGGCAGAGGCAGACATCCGCACAGGCACAGTAAGACGTGGAGAAGCTGAGTAGACATCAAGGACTGTCTCACCTTTGTGCGGAGTCAGCGTACGTCTTTCCAGGCGGGGAGGACGGATAGGACAATCTCTCAGGAAGTGTTCGGTACTAGCACAGTACAGGCAGAGGTTCTCCATACGGCGTCGTGTCCTCTCTTGAGGTGTCAGGCGAGACCGGTCGACCTGCATAGCCTCCACGGCGGGAGGCACAGGAACAGATTGCAGGGGACCAGAGGAGAGAGGAGCCGAGGAGAAGAAACGCCTCGTGCGAACAGAGTCCATATCTTGGCGGAGTTCCTGACGCCTTTCGGAAAAACGCATGTCAATGCGAGTGGCTAGGTGAATAAGTTCATGTAGATTAGCAGGAATTTCTCGTGCGGCCAGAACATCTTTAATGTTGCTGGATAGGCCTTTTTTGAAGGTCGCGCAGAGGGCCTCATTATTCCAGGACAATTCTGAAGCAAGAGTACGGAATTGTACGGCATACTCGCCAACGGAAGAATTACCCTGGACCAGGTTCAACAGGGCAGTCTCAGCAGAAGAGGCTCGGGCAGGTTCCTCAAAGACACTTCGGATTTCCGAGAAGAAGGAGTGTACAGAGGCAGTGACGGGGTCATTGCGGTCCCAGAGCGGTGTGGCCCATGACAGGGCTTTTCCGGACAGAAGGCTGACTACGAAAGCCACCTTAGACCTTTCAGTGGGAAACAGGTCCGACATCATCTCCAGATGCAGGGAACACTGGGAAAGAAAGCCACGGCAAAACCTAGAGTCCCCATCAAACTTATCCGGCAAGGATAAGCGTATCCCAGGAGCGGCCACTCGCTGCGGAGGAGGTGCAGGAGCTGGCGGAGGAGATGACTGCTGAAGCTGTGGTAGTAACTGTTGTAGCATAACGGTCAGTTGAGACAGCTGTTGGCCTTGTTGCGCTATCTGTTGTGACTGCTGGGCGACCACCGTGGTGAGGTCAGCGACAACTGGCAGAGGAACTTCAGCGGGATCCATGGCCGGATCTACTGTCACGATGCCGGCTGGCAGGTAGTGGATCCTCTGTGCCAGAGAGGGATTGGCGTGGACCGTGCTAGTGGACCGGTTCTAAGCCACTACTGGTTTTCACCAGAGCCCGCCGCAAAGCGGGATGGTCTTGCTGCGGCGGTAGTGACCAGGTCGTATCCACTAGCAACGGCTCACCTCTCTGGCTGCTGAAGATAGGCGCGGTACAAGGGAGTAGACAGAAGCAAGGTCGGACGTAGCAGAAGGTCGGGGCAGGCAGCAAGGATCGTAGTCAGGGGCAACGGCAGAAGGTCTGGAAACACAGGCAAGGAACACACAAGGAACGCTTTCACTGGCACTAAGGCAACAAGATCCGGCGAGGGAGTGAAGGGGAAGTGAGGTGATATAGGGAAGTGCACAGGTGTAAACACTAATTGGAACCACTGCGCCAATCAGCGGCGCAGTGGCCCTTTAAATCGCAGAGACCCGGTGCGCGCGCGCCCTAGGGAGCGGGGCCGCGCGCGCCGGGACAGAACAGACGGAGAGCGAGTCAGGTAGGGGAGCCGGGGTGCGCATCGCGAGCGGGCGCTACCCGCATCGCGAATCGCATCCCGGCTGGCAGCGGAATCGCAGCGCCCCGGGTCAGAGGACGTGACCGGAGCGCTGCCGCGGGGAGAGTGAAGCGAGCGCTCCGGGGAGGAGCGGGGACCCGGAGCGCTCGGCGTAACAGTAGGGGTATATGTAATGTTTTACCCCGTATTATGTGTTATAGTGTAGTGTTTTTAGGGTAAATTCACACGGTGGGTTTACAGCGAGTTTGCTGCTGGGAGTTTGAGCTGCGGCAGAAAATTTGCTGCATCTCAAACTTGCAGCGAGAAACTCACTGCAAACTCCTGCCCATTTGAACTTACCCTGTACATACACTTGGGGAGGGGGGGTTCAAACCTCCAGCTGTTGCAAAACTACCACTACCAGCATGCCCTTTGGCTGTCCGTCAATGCTGGGGGTTGTAGTTATACAACAGCTGGAGGCACACTGGTTGCAAAACATAGAGTTTGTTACTTAAATCTTTTTTCTTTTAACTCAACTGGTGGCAGAAAGTTAAACATATTTAAATTACTTCTATTAAAAAATCTTAATCCTTCTTGTACTTATTAGCTGCTGAATGCTACAGAGGAAATTCCTTTATTTTTGGAACACTGATGACATCATGAGCACAGCGCTCTCTGCTAACATCTCTGTCCATTATAGCAACCATGCATAGCAGATGTATGCTAAGGGCAGCATGGTGGCTCAATGGTTAGCACTGGGGACTTGGGTTCAAATCCCACTAAGGACAACAATAAATAAAGCATTATTATTATTATTATAATAATAATGTCAGCAGAGAGAACGGTGCTCATGATGTCATCAGAGAGCATTCCAAAAAGAAAAGAATTTCCTCTGTAGTTTTCAGCAGCTAATAAGTACAGGAAGGATTAAGATTTTTTAATAGAAGTAATTTACAAATATGTTTAACTTTCTGCCACCAGTTGATTTAAAAGAAAAAAGGTTTTCACCGGAGTACCCCTTTAACTCAGTGTTTCGCAACCAGTGTGCCTCAAGCAGTTGCAAAACTACAACTCCCAGCATGTATGGTCTATCAGTGCATGCTGGGAGTGGAAGTTTGCGACAGCTGGAGGCACACTAGTTGCAAATCACTGAGTTATGTAACAAACTCTCAGTGTTTCGCAACCAGTGTGCCTTTAGCTGTTGCAAAAACTACAACTCTCAGCATGCAGTGACAACTGAAGGGCATGCTGGGACTTGTAGTTATGCAACAGCTGGAGACATACTACTAACACTCTCAGCATGCCCTTTGGCTGTCCGTGCATGCTGGGGGTTGTAGTTATGCAACAGCTGGAGGCACACTGGTTGCAAAACACTGAGAGCTTGTTACTTAACTCTGTGTTTCCCAACCAGTGTGCCTCCAGTTGTTGCAAAACTACAACTCCCAGCATGCCCAGACAACCGAAGGACATTTTGAGAGTCATAGTTATGCAACAACTGGAGGAGAACAGTTTGGAGATTACTGTGTAGTAGTGTCCAAACTGTAGCCCTCCAGATGTTGCAAAACTTCAACTCCAAGCATGCCCAAACTGTCCAGGCATGCTGAGAGTTGTAGTTCTGCAACATCTGAATGGCCAGATGTTACAGAACTACAATTATCAGCATGCCTGGACTGTCTGTGCATGCTGGGAGTTGTAGTTTTGCAACATCTGGAAGGGCTACAGGTCTGACACCACTGCACAGTGGTCTCCAAACTGTAGTCTTTGGCTGTCTGGGCATGTTGGGAGTTGTAGTTTGACAACTCCTAGAAGGCAGCAGTGAAGATCACTTACCACTGATCTTCACTGCTGACTCCACCACTGCCTCCGCCACTGCCTCTACCGCTGCCGCCGATCCCGCCGCTGCCTGCCGCCGGTCCCGCCACGATCGCCGGTCCCTTGACCTCCTCCTGCACTCTGGTACCCGTCGCCATCTTCCCCCCCCCCGTTCTGCCTGGACATCCAGGGGCGGGCAGAGCAGGGATCTCAACTTTAAACCCCCCCCCCCCCCCAATGTCAGAGGATAGGAGGAGGTGGCACCTCCAATCATCCCTATTTTCTGGGCTAGCAAGTCACCAGAGACCTGATCAGCCCGGAATCGCCACTAACCCTGCAAGTCACATGTCCTTGGTCAGTCACTTACTGACTGGCCAATGACAATGATCAGCAGCAGGGGACCATTCTGATTGGTCCCCAGCTGCATAGTAACATCGGTCAGCTGTCCAGAACAGCTGTGATGACGTTTCTATCACCATGCCACGGGACATGGTGATAGAAAATGTATTGGACGTATATGAACGTCCATTTGCGTTAAGTGACAGGAAAAATGGACGTTCATACATGTCCATTTGCGGGAACTGGTTAATAAATATGTTAAATAGAAACAGACCCAAGACGGACCCCTGTGGTACCCCACTAGTAACAGTCACCCAATCAGAATAAGTACCGTTAATAACCACCCTCTGTTTCCTATCACTGAGCCAGTTACTTACCCACTTACACACATTCTCCCCCAGCCCCATTCTTCTTATTTTATGCACCAACCTTTTATGTGGCACCGTATCAAATGGTTTGGAAAAATCCAGATATACGACATCCAGCGATTCCCCCTGGTCCAGTCTGGAGCTCACCTCCTCATAAAAGCTGATCAGGTTAGTTTGACAGGACCGATCCCTCATAAAGCCATGCTGATATGGGGTCATACATTTATTTTTATCAAAATACTTCATAATAGCATCTCTTAGAAATTCCTCAAACAATTTAGGACTGCATGATGTGGGGGAAAATATGCCATGGTGATTATGGAGGTAAATATTGCTATTTTCATATGCGATTGCAACATAATAAACAAATGGTGAAATCTCTCCCCCCCATTTCTTGTTTAATCCCCTTATTTTATATAGTCAGCACCCCCCCCCCCCATTTCATGTTCATTAACTGAATATAAAATGGGGGGATTGGATATGAAATGAGGACAAACGAGCTTAAAGGGGTACTCCAGTGAAAACTAATTTTTTTAAATCAACTGGTGCCAGAAAGTTAAACAGATTTGTAAATTACAATTTAGTCTAAAATCTTAACCCTCCCAGTACTTATCAGCAGCTGTATGCTCTGGTGGAAGTTGTATCATTTTTTTCAGTCTAACCACAGTGCCTTCGCTGTCCAGGCATGCAGGGAGCTGAAGGCACACTGTTTGGAAAACACTGCCATGGGGACTACTACTTGCAATGTTTAGATATCAGACACTGATCAATGCTGTGCATAGGACAGCGAATGGTAGGGACCCTCCGCCTGTCCTCTCAGCTTATCGGGACCCTGCAGGTGTCCTGGGGGTTTTCCGATCAGCTCCACTGAGCTACCGGCACTTGTTTTTGGCATTTTAGATGCTGGAATCAACTTTGATTGTGGCGTCTAAAGGGATAATGCTGGACTTCAGCGGGATCGGTGATGTCTGGCATTAGCCAATATGAAGTAAGCTAGCTCCTGAGCTCCCTTCATTGACCCACCGCACGGCTGAACCGTATGCATACGGCTGGCAGTCGTGGAAGGGTCAAAAAATCCCCTCCCAGCGCAAGGCACTGCTGGGAGGAGAAATAATGAGACTCACAATGGAGGAGCCGAAACACGCTGCACAGGAGCCGAGGCTACAGACGCTGCCGAAGCCCAGCTCTGCTCTCATGTTTAACCTGAATGTTGGCTCCTGTGCGGTGCGGCCTGGCCTCTCCATTGCAAGTCCTCCCAGTTAGAAAATCACAAAATTTAGCGAAGGGCCACATAGCTATATCGCAATCTGCAATTTTCGGGATTTGATTGCGATATATCATACAGCCCTAGTACCTACTTCTGAGGTTGGTCACATACATTTTAACTGCGCCTTCCAGTTTGGTAGGATCAAAATGTGTATCACATACACCAGCGGACACTAAGGGGAAGAAGGGCTCAATATAATTTACACAGCCTAGAGCCATGTCGGTTCCTGGCCATTACTGCCGGAAGTTAGCTGTCGATCACTGATGACTTACGTGGGCAGTGTCATTATGTATGTGTCCTGTATGTATGAATTTCATCTATGTAATTGCTTTACAACTTATTATTTATCTTTATTTATCCAGAGAAAAGTTCATAGGATATCATTGGATTCCAACTATTCATACAAATTATACATTTCATGTAGACGTAACTCTATAGTGACCGACCTCCATAGTTCTCAACTTAAGACCACAATGAAGGAATCAATAATGTGAATAATGAGATAATTAGAATCCTATAAAAGGCATTAATAAGTAGTGATGTCGCAAACATAAAATTTTCCGCAAATGTTCGCGAACCAGCGAACCGGGCGAACCGCCATTGACTTCAATGGGCAGGCGAATTTTAAAACCCACAAGGACTGTTTCTGGCCACAATAGTGATTTAAAAGTTGTTTCAGGGGGACTAATACCTGGACTGTGGCGTGCTGGAAGGGGATATATGGCAAAACTCCCATGGAAAATTACATAGTTGATGCAGAGTCTGGTTTTAATCCATAAAGGGCATAAATCACCTAATATTCCTAAATTCTTTGGAATAACGTGTTTTAGCCCCCTTTAGGCAGCACATAGAGCCCCCCTTTAGGCATCACATAGTTAGACCCCCCCTTTAGGCAGCACATAGATTCCTCCATGTTAGGCAGCACATAGTTAGAGCCCCCTTTAGGCAGCACATAGAGCCCCCTTTAGGCAGCACATAGATTCCCCCATATTAGGCAGCACATAGTTAGAGCCTCCCTTTAGGAAGCACATAGAGCCCCCTTTAGGCAGCACATATTTAGATCCCCCCTTTAGGCAGCACATAGATTCCCCCATGTTAGGCAGCACATAGATTCCCCCATGTTAGGCAGCACATAGTTAGAGCCCCCCTTTAGGCAGCACATAGAGCCCCCTTTAAGCAGCACATATTTAGATCCCCCTTTAGACAGCACATAGATTCCCCCATATTAGGCAGCACATAGTTAGAGCCCCCCTTTAGGCAGCACTGGATTTATTTCACAGCCAAAAAAGTTTTTTTTTTTTATTTGAACAACTGTCACACCAAATGTGATTTGCACTAGTGTGACAATGAGCAAAAAAGGTTGCCAGCGGAGTTCCCCCTTTAAGCAGAGGTCCCCAACCAGGGTGCCTCCAGCAGTTGCAAGACACTCGGACTGAACTTATAGCCCTTTTAATACTGTAGTTTGTTGCTTGAAGGAACTTAAGTTTTACACTGGAATACCCCTTTTAACCAGCGGTCCCCTCCCAACCAGGGTGCCTCCAGCTGTTGCAAGACACACGGACTGAACTTATAGCCCTTTTAATACTGTAGTTAGTTGCATGAAGGAACTTAAGTTTTACACTGGAGTACTCCTTTTAACCAGTGGTCCCCTCCCAACCAGGGTGCCTCCAGCTGTTGTAATACACACGGACTGAACTTATAGCCCTTTTAATACTGTAGTTAGTTGCTTTAAGGAACTTAAGTTTTATACTGGAGTACCCTTTTTAACCAGTGGTCCCCTCCCAACCAAGGTGCCTCCAGCTGTTGCAAGACACACAGACTGAACTTATAGCCCTTTTAATACTGTAGTTAGTTGCATGAAGGAACTTAAGTTTTACACTGGAGTACCCCTTTTAACCAGTGGTCCCCTCCCAACCAGGGTGCCTCCAGCTGTTGTAATACACACGTACTGAACTTACAGCCCTTTTAATACTGTAGTTAGTTGCATGAAGGAACTTAAGTTTTACACTGGAGTACCCCTTTTAACCAGCGGTTCCCTCCCAACCAGGGTGCTTCCAGCTGTTGCAAGACACACAGACTTCATTAGAGCTTCATTAGAGGTCTGGGGCTAATGGCTTGATGAAACATGTAAGGGGGGCTATGTGTGTTTGAATTTTAACCCCTCAACGACGCAGGACGTATATTTACGTCCTGCGCCGGCTTCCACGATATGAAGTGGGATCGCGCCACGATCCCGCATCATATCGCGTCGGTCCCGGCGCTCATCAACTGCCGGGACCCGCGGCTAATACCACACATCGCCGATCGCGGCGATGGGCGGTATTAACCCTTTAGAAGCGCCGCTTCTAAAGTGAAAGTGAAAGTGACCCGGCTGCTCAGTCGGGCTGTTCGGGACCGCCGCGGTGAAATCGCGGCATCCCGAACAGCTGACAGGACACCGGGAGGTGTCCGATCGGCGAATGACTGCTCCGTGCCTGAGATCCAGACAGGAGCAGTCAAGCGCCGATAACACTGATCACAGGCGTGTTAATACACGCCTGTGAACTGTGCAGAAGATCAGCGTGTGCAGTGTTATAGGTCCCTATGGGACCTATAACACTGCAAAAAAATGTACTAAAAAAGTGTTAATAAAGGTCATTTAACCCCTTCCCTAAAAAAAGTTTAAATCACCCCCCTTTTCCCATAAAAAAAAATAAAACAGTGTAAAAAAATAAAATAAATAAACATATGTGGTATCGCCGCGTGCGTAAATGTCCGAACTATAAAAATATATCTTTAATTAAACTTTACGGTCAATGGCGTACGCGCAAAAAAAATTCCAAAGTCAAAAAAAGCGAATTTTTGGTCACTTTTTATACCATTAAAAAATGAATAAAAAGTGATCAAAAAGTCCGGTCAAAACAAAAATCATACTGATAAAAACTTCAGATCACGGCGCAAAAAAATGAGTCCTCATACCACCCTGTATGTGGAAAAATAAAAAAGTTATAGGGGTCAGAAGAGGACATTTTTAAACGTATAAATTTTCCTGCATGTAGTTATGATTTTTTCCAGAAGTCCGACAAAATCAAACCTATATAAGTAGGGTATCATTTTAACCGTATGGACCTACAGAATAATGATAAGGTGTAATTTTTACCGAAATATACACTGCGTAGAAACGGAAGCCCCCAAAAGTTACAAAATGGCATTTTTTCTTCGATTTTGTCGCACAATGATTTTTTTTTCCGTTTCGCCGTGCATTTTTGGGTAAAATGATTAATGTCACTGCAAATTAGAATTGGCGACGCAAAAAATAAGCCATAATATGGATTTTTAGGTGGAAAATTGAAAGGGTTATGATTTTTAAAAGGTAAGGAGGAAAAAACGAAAGTGCAAAAACGGAAAAACCCTGAGTCCTTAAAGGGTTAAGTGTCATTATAGCATTGAGTGTATGTGCTGCTGTACTGCAGCCAGTGGCATAAAAATTATAGGCAGTGTCTCCATACAGTGAATACATTGGTTATGAGCTACTGCAAGAGAATTTTTTTTTAGAACACTGATACAATATCCATACATTGCAAGAACTTGGTGATATCAAGTGTGTTAATTCACAATGGTGGTTATTTATATTTTATCATACTGCAACAAAGGTTAAGTTAGGCATTAAAGGGGTACTCCACCCCTAGACATCTTATCCCCTATCCAAAGGATAGAGGATAAGATGTCTGATCGCGGAGGTCCCGCCACTGGGGATCCCCGCAATATAGCATGCAGCACCCACCTGTATCCGCTTCCGGCAGAGCTGGAGGTTCTGCTCCCGACCACGGGAACGGAAGATTGTGAGGTCAGGACTCCGCCCCCGTGTGACATCATGCCCCACCCCCTCAATGCAAGTCTATGGGAGGGGGCGTGGTGGCTGTCATGCCCCCTCCCATAGGCTTGCATTGAGGGGGCGGGAGTCGTGACATCACGATCTTCCGTTCCCGAGCAGAACCTCCAGCGCTGCCGGAAGCAGATACAGGTGGGTGCTGCATGCTATGTTGCGGGGGTCCTCAGTGGCGGGACCCCCATGATCAGACATCTTATCCCCTATCCTTTGGATAGGGGATAAGATGTCTAGGGGTAGAGTACCCCTTTAAGTGTTAGGCATTTCAATATGGCATCTTGTGGCCCTTGTTGGCTCTTTGGGGAAAGGAGTCCAGTTCTCCAAATACACACCAATATTTGGCTTGGCCAAGAATTTATGTGTTCTGAATGAGGAGAGGGGAGGTAAGATGCTGCCAGACAGCGCTGGCAGCAGCTACTCTCCATGAAACCAAAAGGGTTGAGCAGTTAAAACCCAACGTGCCCGATCCTTCTGGCCCTCTTATGATCCAGCATTCTGATAAAACTCTTCAAGTTTTTTTTCACAGGCTCAAGTCTATCCTAAGTCTGCTAAATGGATGAGAAGGGATGTGATGGCCATAAGAATACCCAAGCTTGGGTCTGGCCATCAATCATTGTCAATGCCCAAATGTTTTAAAATTACCTCAAATTATCCTGAAATATATTTACAGAACCCAGAAGAACAATAAACCCTTATGTTAAGATTCATAAAAGAACTAGCACTCAAGGTCTATAAATATAAGGCACAGGTAATATTGAAACAAGATGACATTTATTAGTATATCTATAAAAATGCATGTACTATTATATTTTTATTTATTTATTTATATAGCACCTACAGATTCCGCAGCGCTGTATGTCAACTGACAGGGCCCTTGTGAGAGCGTGAAATAAAAATGCAGTGATCAAATATTCACAAAAGTCCATGTGTAAAATAAAATAAAATCCGAACTTCCTCAGTAAAAAATATAAAAAAAGAAAGTCATAATATCTGACACAAAGTCAAGATTGATGGCAAAATGATAACGTTATAAGATGATAAAGTTCTCCTTGTATGCATATCATCAGTAACAAGTCACTACAGCTCGTAGTATAGTAAGATGATTTCGCTCACCCGAACCTATGCAGGTCCCCTGGTTCTTGCCCCCGGCTGTGTTGAGAATATCGCACCGAAGAAGACCTAATACTCACAGTGACATGGAGCGCTGGTAACACTGTTCTTCTCCTGTGTTTCTGCAAACCTCCTGGTTCTTGCACGCGGATCCTAGGTGCGGTGCAGATCTAGATGTTCTTGGAGGTAGCAGTGGTGATGGATAATGGTGATGAATAGCAGAGGTGGTGGTAGCGGTTAGGAATAGCGGGGTTCTTGTGGAAAATGAAAAGGAAATTGGCTGGCGTCCTCGTGGTAGTATGGCTGATTTCAAACGTGTTTCGGTCCCGCCTTAGGGATCTTCCTCAGTGAAGTTAGCAAGTAAAGAATTGCATATGGTCATTCATCCATCTGAGCGTATTTATAGGCTCCAAACCTTAGCAGGTTCTAAACATTAGCAATTACCTTCCGGAGTGTGATGTAAATGTCACAAGCCACCCGGATCCAAGGTCAGCAGGAACCCCGCTATTCATCACCACTACCACCACCTCTGCTATTCATCACCGTTATCCATCACCACTGCTACCTCCAAGAACATCTAGATCTGCACCGCACCTAGGATTTGCGTGCAAGAACCAGGAGGTTTGCAGAAACACAGGAGAAGAACAGTGTTACCAGCGCTGCAGCGCTCCATGTTACTGGGAGTATTAGGTCTGCTATGGCGCACTGTTTTCAACACAGCCGGGGGCAAGAACCAGGGGACCTGCGTAGGATCGGGTGAGCGATATCATCTTACTATACTACGAGCTGTAGTGACTTGTTACTGATTATATGCATACAAGGAGAACTTTATCATCTTATAACTAGAGATGTCGCGAATTGTTCGCCGGCGAACAGTTCCCGGCGAACTTACCATGTTCACGTTCGCATCGCCGGGCGAACATATGTGAAGTTCGATTCGCCCCAATACTTTAACATTGCGGTAAACTTTGACCCTGTGAGTCAGAGTCAGCCGACACATTACAGCCAATCAGCAGCAGTCCCTCCCATCCAGACCCTCCTACCTCCTACACGTACGCCATTTTACCTTCATTCGGCATGCTGCAGGCTTAGAAAGTGGAGGGACAGAGAAGCTGCTCCTGCTGTAATAGGGAAAGCGATAGCTAGGTTGCTGCTAGGTGGTGTATTCAGGGTCCACTTTACTCCTAAAGCACTAGTGTAACATCTGCTTTAACCCCTTAAGGACCGGGGGGTTTTCCGTTTTTGCATTTTCGTTTTTTGCTCCTTGCCTTTAAAAAATCATAACTCTTTCAATTTTGCACCTAAAAATCCATATGATGGCTTATTTTTTGCGCCACCAATTCTAATTTGTAATGACGTCAGTCATTTTGCCCAAAAATCTATGGTGAAACGGGAAAAAAAATCATTGTGCGACAACATTGAAAAAAAACCCGCTGTTTTGTAAATTTTGGGGGCTTCCGTTTCTGGGTAGTACATCTTTCGGTAAAAATGACACCTTATCATTATTCTGTAGGTCCATACGATTAAAATGATACCCTACTTATATAGGTTTGATTTTGTCGGACTTCTGGAAAAAATCATAACTACATGCAGGAAAATTAATACGTTTAAAATTGTCATCTTCTGACCCCTATAACTTTTTTATTTTTCCGTGTATGGGGCGGTATGAGGGCTCATTTTTTGCTCCGTGATCTGAAGTTTTTAACGGTACCATTTTTGCATTGATAGGACTTATTGATCGCTTTTTATTCATTTTTAAATTATATAAAAAGTGACCAAAAATGCACTATTTTGGACTTTGGAATTTTTTTGCGCGCACGCCATTGACCGAGCGGTTTAATTAATTATATATTTTTATAATTCGGACATTTCTGCACGCGGTGATACCATATATGTTTATTTTTATTTACACTGTGTTTTTTTTTATTATTGGAAAAGGGGGGTGATTCAAACTTTTAATAGGGGAGGAGTTAAATGATCTTTATTCACTTTTTTTTTTCACTTTTTTTTGCAGTGTTATAGCTCCCATAGGGACCTATAACACTGCACACACTGATCTTCTATGTTGATCACTGGTTTCTCATAAGAAACCAGTGATCAACAATTCTGCCGCATGACTGCTCATGCCTGGATCTCAGGCACTGAGCAGTCATTCGGCGATCGGACAGCGAGGAGGCAGGTAGGGGCCCTTCCGCTGTCCTGTCAGCTGTTCTGAGCCCGACTGAGCTAGCCGGCAACTTTCACTTTCACTTTTAGCCGCGCGGCTCAGCGGCTGATCGCGGCGCCGCGCGCTATTAGAGGCGGGTCCCGGCTTCACTATGACACCGGGCCCGCCGTGATATGATGCGGGGTTACTGTGTAACCCCGCGTTATATCAGAAGAGCAGGACCAAGGACGTACCGGTACGTCCTTGGTCCTTAAGGGGTTAAGGACAGCACCCAAAAAAGCCCTTTTTAGGGCTCAAATATCAGTCCGTGGAGGCACCCTGGTTGGAAGGGAACCGCTGGTTAAAAGGGGTACTCCAGTGTAAAACTTAAGTTCCTTCAAGCAACTAACTACAGTATTAAAAGGGCTATAAGTTCAGTCCTTGTGTCTTGCAACAGCTGGAGGCACCCTGGTTGGGAGGGGACCGCTGGTTAAAAGGGGTACTCCAGTGTAAAACTTAAGTTCCTTCAAGCAACTAACTACAGTATTAAAAGGGCTATAAGTTCAGTTCGTGTGTCTTGCAACAGCTGAAGGCACCCTGGTTGGGAGGGAACTGCTGGTTAAAAGGGGTACTCCGGTGTAAAACTTAATTTCCTTCAAGCAACTAACTACAGTATTAAAAGGGCTATAAGTTCAGTCCGTGTGTCTTGCAACTGCTGGAGGCACCCTGGTTGGGGACCTCTGCTTAAAAGGGGAACTCCACTGGCAACCTTTTTTGCTCATTGTCACACTAGTGCAAATCACATTTGGTGTGACAGTTGTTCAAATAAAATAAAATAAATACCTTTTTTGGCTGTGAAATAAAACCAGTGCTGCCTAAAGGGGGGCTCTAACTATGTGCTGCCTAATATGGGGGAATCTATGTGCTGCCTAAAGGGGGGATCTAAATATGTGCTACCTAAAGGGGCCTCTATGTGCTGCCTAAAGGGAGGCTCTAACTATGTGCTGCTTAATATGGGGGAATCTATGTGCTGCCTAAAGAGAGGCTCTATGTGCTGCCTAAAGGGAGGCTCTAACTATGTGCTGCCTAATATGGGGGTGTCTATGCGCTGCCTAAAGGGGGGCTCTATGTGCTGCCTAAAGGGGGGCTCTAATTATGTGCTGCCTAACATGGGGGAATCTATGTGCTGCCTTAAAGGTGGGATCTAACTATGTGCTGCCTAAAGGGGGGATCTAACTATATGATGCCTAAAGGGAGGCTCTAACTATGTGCTGCCTAATGGGGGGCTCTAACTATGTGCTGCCTAATATGGGGGAATCTATGTGCTGCCTAAAGGGTGGATCTAACTATGTGATGCCGAAAGGGGGGCTCTATGTGCTGCCTAAAGGGGGAATCTAACTATGTGATGCCTAAAGGGGGGCTCTATGTGCTGCCTAAAGGGGGCTAAAGCACGTTATTCCAAAGTATTTAGGAATAATAGGTGATTTATGCCCTTTATGGATTAAAACCAGACTCTGCATCAACTATGTAATTTTCCATGGGAGTTTTGCCATGGATCCCCCTCCGGCACGCCACAGTCCAGGTATTAGTCCCCTTGAAACAACTTTTAAATCACTATTGTGGCCAGAAAGAGTCCTTGTGGGTTTTAAAATTCGCCTGCCCATTGAAGTCAATGGCAGTTCGCCCGGTTTGCGAACATTTGCGGAAGTTCGCATTCGCGAACCGAAAACGTTATGTTCGCGACATCACTACTTATAACATTATCATTTTGCCATCAATCTTGACTTTGTGTCAGATATTATGACTTTATTTTTTTATATTTTTTACTTAGAAAGTTTGAATTTTATTTTATTTTACACATGGATGCTTTTTGAATATTTGATCACTGCATTTTTTATTTCACACTCTGACAAGGGCCCTGTCAGTTGAGATAGCATATGCATTTTTATACATCTATATATATAAAACTCAACGTGCATGTATGTATGTATGTATGTATGTATGTATGTGTGTATGTTCAACAAAAACTTCCAAACGGCTAAAGATATTAACATGAAACTTGGCACACATGTTACTTATATGTCAACAACAAACATAGGATAGGTGACACCGCCACCGTGTATATACATTAAAGATCCTTTTGAAGCTACCATCTCGGGTGAGTGCCGTCCTCTATTCTCTCTACATTTATATTGGATTTGATCTACTATCTTTGGACTGAACACCACAAAGATTTGTGTTTTTGCTTCTACCATTCACCTGTTGCTGATTATTTGCCGTATATACAGCAGTGCCGGATCCTGTATCTACATCCTGTTAGATTTGTAAATTACTTCTATATAAAAAAAAAATCTGCACAAAGTAGAAGAGGTTTGCTATGGGGATTTGCTTTAACTCTGGACAGTTCCTGAGACAGGTGTCATCAGAGAGCACTTAGACAGAAAAGAACAACTCAACTTCAGCAGCTCATAAGTACTGAAAGGATTAAGATGGTTTAATAGAAGTAATTTACAAATCTGTTTAACTTTCTGGAGGCAGTTGATACATATATAAAAAAAAGTTTTTACCTGGATAACCCCTTTAAGACTTCATCTTGATGCACAAGATTATAGTCAAACTCGCTGATTTCGGCTGGATCGGTTGATGATCTCATATGTATGGGGTCTTCTGACTGTCTCTAAAACATTTTAATAGTTAATTTACTGTTGTATTTGGGATTTGGAGGGTTCATTAATGACTATAGGCTGTCTTAATTACTGATGGACAGTATTAGAATCCCTCTTGGGATAAAAAAAATTCTGATACTAATTGGCCTGGAGTAAAAGGACTGCAACATATTAAAGATTTTGTCTTTGCTGAAAAATCCTAATCTAGTTTACACCCCGGCATACATCATAGCACATGGCTACAGAGATAAAATGAATTGTGGTTAATGTATTTAAAACTCAATGATTTAGTCTGAGGTCTTGTCCGAGATAAAAACCTCACAACACGTTTACATCACTGCCAAATGCCTTTACATAAGAATTCGTAAAGGCTAATATAAGTTATCATCTCCACCCGGTATGCTGACTACCCTATATAGTATAAATAGATGATGGACAGATCCTACTCGAACACAACTTTTGACTATCGTATTATCTGTGTTCATGGTCGTTCCTAGTCCAAAGGGGAAAATTAAGGGACAACAGAACAAATGTGCAAAACGATAAAAAGTTCCCATGTGTTGCTTTAACTACCGTACAATATTTTCTTTTAAATAAAGTACATTTAATATCATAGGAAGCTCCTGCAAACTGCAGTATAGCAGTAAACAGGTCCAATATTACAAGTTGCATAGTTTATTATGTGCTTTAATGGTAAGTGTACCCTTTTAAAACTGAGATAAGGCATTAGACACGAAAATGCAGTTGCCACCAAAAGCATGCAACCAAGATGATACACTGCTATGTATATATGTTATATAAGTGAAGGGAGAAGCAATAAGCTATTGAAATTGTTGATCTCCCAGCAGAATAATGTATCAGGTGTGTTAAAATACAAAGACAGGATCCTGTATAGACATTAAAGGGGTACTCCGGCCCTGATACATCTTATCCCCTATCCAAAGGATGGGGCATAAGATGTCTCACTGCGGGGGTCCCACCGCTGGGGATCCCCGCAATCTTGTGTTCACCATCTACCTGTATGAGCTGCACGCCGCGGTGGCGACCATGGGGCCGGAGTATCGTGACGTCACAACTCCACCCCATGTGACGTCACCTCCTGATACTCCGGCCCCGTGGTCACCACCCGGCTGTTTGTGAGCTGGCACCGCGGCGTGCATCTCAAACAGGTGGGTGGCAAATACAAGATTGCGGGGGTCCCCAGTGGCGGGACCCCCACGGGGATAAGATGTCTCAGGACCGGAGTACCCCTTGAAGGGGAAACTGACATTCTGTTCAACTGCAATACCCAATGTACTGTTATAGTGCGGGTGACCAGAATTAAAAGCATTTGTCACTTACTTAAATCCTTGATTTAGTTATGCCCGTTTATCCATCCATGGCTATTGTGCTCCTGTGTGCAATGGAGGTGGGGAGCCAGCTCAATATTCACCCCTAATGTTCACCCCTAGAGATAAGCAAATTTTTGAAAAATTTGAATCGGCCGATTCACCGAATTTCCCCCCAAAATTTGTTTCGGTCCGAATTTATTTGTGGCGAATCGCTATTAAAAATGGCTATTTTTGGCCTACAGAGAGCCTCAATAGGGGTGTAGAGCACTTTACCTTGCTGTAACACTCATAGGGAGTGTACTGGGTTAATGAAATAATACTGTTATTCAGTATGACATGCAGATTCTTTTAGAAATGTACTTAATGCCATGAGAATGTATTGACAAGAGTTACCTTCCATTCTGGACTTCTTACCTGGCTTTTATGTATAGCAATTATTTATTTAAATTATATTAAATATTATTTAAACATTTACAAGTCACTTTTCATAAATTATAAAATGTCTTTAAACAAAGTCTGTAAACTACAAGGCTCTTATAACAGCGATCAGCTAAGTGCTAAACATTGTTACATGATGTGCATTACAGACAGAGCTGTAGCTAGCTCTTTTTGCTCCTGAGGCAAGAACAGAAAATAACAGCGATCAGCTGAGTGCTGAACATTGTCTCATGATGTGCACTACAGACAGAGCTGTAGCTAGCTCTTTTTGCTCCTGAGGCGAGAACAGAACCCCCCCCCTCCCCATTGTAGCTTGGGGCAGCCCTTGGAAAGAAAAAATAGCGAGACTCCCTTACCGAATAATCAGAGTCATTCTCTTTTTTTTTCTTCCCCATATGGCACAGGACATCATGGAACCTGCAACACAAACATATTAGTATTAGGCTCTTCACTTTTCCAGCATTATCTTCCCCTTTTCCCTACAAATGACTTCATCCTCTTCCAAACACAATGCCACCAGCTTTCCCATAATGCACAAGGGGGAAGATTTATCAAAACCTGTGCAGAGATAAAGTTGCCCAGTTGCCCATAGCAACCAATTTTTAACATGGCCTTTGCAAAATGAAATAAGAAATCTGATTGGTTGCTATGAGCAACTTTTCCTTTGCACTGGTTTTGATAAATCTCCCCCAATGTTTCCAGCCTCAATCAAACGCCTCCAGCCCCTCACCCCACAAGCACACACAATGCCTCCTGCATTACCCCACATAGTAACAGAGGGGTGTACATGGGAGACAGGAGTGTAGAGGGGTGTACATGGGTGACAGAGGGGCATACAGGGGGGACAGAGGGGTATAAAGGGGTGACAGAGGGGTGTACAAGGTAACCGTGGGGTGTACAGTGGTTACAGAAGGGTGTAGAGGGGTGACAGAGGGGTGTACAGGATAACAGAGGGATGTCCAGGGGTGACAGAGAGGTGTAGAGGAGTGAAAGAAGGGTGGGGGTGCACTCAGGGCCGGTTTTAGACTAAGTGAGGCCCTGGGCAAAAATGAAAAATGGGGCCCCCAGATTGCGTGATCAAAGATCACTATATTGCGCCCCCTGAATTGTGCTGCATCTCGGCTAATGTGAGTAAATGAGATTGAGCTGAAAACCACAAATGGCTGTGACTACAACATGAGAAACGTAATAATTAGTTCCAGGATGAATTTGTGGCTGTGGTAATTTGGGGGTCACAATGTGACCCCATTTAGTGCAGATCAGCTCCCCCCTTTGCAAGAATGAAGTGCACGGACACCTGTGGAGCAATAGCAACCTGTAAGGACAAGAAATCCAGCGCAAAACGGCATCATAAAATGTATGGTCACAGGAAACCACAGGGTAACAGAAAGCCAAACATTTTATGATGCTGTTTTATGCGTTTAACCTGTTCAGGACCCATGACGTATGCATACGTCTTCACACCCTGGGTCTTAAGGACCCATGACGTATGCATACGTCATGGCGTTTTCCGGTCTCTGCCGCTCGCCGGGCAGAGATCGGAACTGGATGCCTGCTGAAATCCTTCAGCAGGCATCCAGGGCAAACGCCGAGGGGGGCCATGTAGGGAAATCGCCCTTGCGATCTGCGGCGATACCGGGCTGATCGGGTCTCTGGGACCCGACCGCCCGGTAATTTCGCATGATCCCGGCTGTCACAGACAGCCAGGACCATGCTGGAGTATAGGAGCGAGGTGGCAAGCCTGCCACCTCCTCCTATACCCTGCGATCTGTCGGTTAGTTAACCGACCAATCGCAGGAGGGGGGGCGGTTACTTCCTCCCGTCCTGCCCGGCCCCTGAAAGTCCGGAGAGGACGGGAGGAAGACCGGAGGACGCGGCGGGGGACGGGGGAGTGCTGGGGACCGGCCCCGGTACTTACCTCGTCCCTGAAGACCAGGATCCAGACGATGAAGACGGCGGCAGTGGCGACAGGTGAGTCGATCTTCAGCCGCGGTCGGGCCCTTTACAGCAATGCACGTCGCCGTAAAGCGACATGCATTGCTGTAATAGGACCCTGTAAACTACAACTCCCAGCATGCCCAGACAGCCCTTGGCGTCTGGGCATGCTGGGAGTTGCAGTTTTGCAACATCTGGAGGTACACAGTTTGGAGACCACTGTGCCCTTCCAGATGTTGCAAAACTACACATCCTCAGCATGCCCTTACTGTCCAGGCATGCTGGGAGTTGTAGTTCTGTAACATCTGGCCCTTCAGATGTTGCAGAACTACAACTCCCAGCATGCCTGGACAGTTTTGGCATACTGGGAGTTGTAGTTTTGCAACATCTGGAAGGGCACAGATTGGGAACCACTGTATCAGTGGTCTGCAAACTGTAGTCCTCCAGATGTTGCAAAACTACAACTCCAAGCATGCTGGGAGTTGTAGTTCGGCAACATCTGGCTCTAAAGATGTTGCCGAACTACTACTCCCAGCATGCCTGAGAATGTTTGGGAGTTGTGGTTTTGCAACAGCTGGAGGCACACTGGTTGGGAAACATTGTTTCCTAATTCAGTGTTTCCCAACCCGTGTGCCTCCAGCTGTTGCAAAACCACAACTCCCAAACATTCTCAGGCATGCTGGGAGTAGTAGTTTTGCAACAGCTGGAGGCCCCCCCCCCCCCCCCCTGTGAATGTACAGGGTACACTCACATGGGCAGGGGGCTTACAGTGAGTATCAGGCTGCAAGTTTGCGATGCAGCAAATTTTGCGCGGCAGCTCAAACTCGCTGTAACCCCCCGCCCGTGTGACTGTACCCTAAAAACACTACACTACACTAACACAAAATAAAATAAAAAGTAAAAAACACTACATATACACATACCCCTACACAGCCCCCCTCCCCAATAAAAATGAAAAACGCCTGGTACGCCACGGTTTCCAAAATGGAGCCTCCAGCTGTTGCAAAACAACAACTCCCAGTATTGCCAGACAGCCGTTGACTGTCCAGGCATGCTGGGAGTTTTGCAACAGCTGGAGGCACCCTGTTTGGGAATCACTGGCGTAGAATACCCCTATGTCCACCCCTATGCAAATCCCTAATTCAGGCCTCAAATGCACATGGCACTCTCACTTTGGAGCCCTGTCGTATTTCAAGGCAACAGTTTAGGGTCACATATGGGGTATCGCCGTACTCGGGAGAAATTGACTAACAAATCTTGGGGGTCTTTTTCTCCTTTCACCCCTTATGAAAAGGTGAAGTTGGGGTCTACACCAGCATGTTAGTGTAAAAAAATAAACTTTTTACACTAACATGCTGGTGTTGCCCTATACTTTTCATTTTGACAAGAGGTAAAAGGGAAAAAAGCGCCACAAAATTTGTAATACAATTTCTCCCGAGTACGGAGATACCCCATATGTGGGCACAAAGTGCTCTGGGGGTGCACAACAAGGCCCAGAAGGGAGAGTGCGCCATGTACATTTGAGGTGATTTGCACAGGGGTGGCTGATTGTTACAGCGGTTTTGACAAACGCAAAAAAAACAAAACCCCACATGTGACCCCATTTCGGAAACTACACCCCTCACGGAATGTAATGAAGGGTCCAGTGAGAATTTACACCCCACTGGCATCTGACAGATCTTTGGAACAGTGGGCTGTGCAAATTAAAAATGTTGTACAGCCCACTTATCCACAGATATGACAGACACCAGTGGGGGGTAAATGCTCATTTTATGCCTTGTTACGTTCCTCAAGGGGTCTAGTTTCCAAAATGGTATGCCATGTGGGGGTTATTTTGCTGTCCTGGCACCATATGGGGTTCCTAAATGCGACATGCCCCCCGAGCAAAATTTGCTCTCAAAAAGCCAAATATGACTCCTTCTCTTCTGAGCATTGTAGTTCGCCCGTAGTGCACTTCAGGTCAACTTATGGGGTACCTCCATAATCAGAAGAGATGTGGTTACAAATTTTGGGGGGTATTTTCTGCTATTAACCCTTGCAAAAATGTGAAATTTGGGGGGAAACACACATTTTAGTGATTTTTTTTATTTATTTTTTACGTATGCAAAAGTCGTGAAACCCCTGTGGGGAATTAAGGCTCACTTTATTCCTTGTTACGTTCCTCAAGGGGTCTAGTTTCCAAAATGGTATGCCATGTGTTTTTTTTTTGCTGTCCTGGCACCATAGGGGCTTCCTAAATGCGACATGCCCCCGAGCAAAATTTGCTCTCAAAAAGCCAAATATGACTCCTTCTCTTCTGAGCATTGTAGTTCACCCATAGTGCACTTCAGGTCAACTTATGGGGTACCTTCATACTCAGAAGAGATGGGGTTACAATGTTTGGGGGGTATTTTCTGCTATTAACCCTTGCAAAAATGTGAAATTTGGGGGGAAACACACATTTTAGTGAAATTTTATTTTTATTTTTTTACATATGCAAAAGTCGTGAAACCCCCGTGGGGTATTAAGGCTCACTTTATTCCTTGTTACGTACCTCAAGGGGTCTAGTTTCCAAAATGGTATGCCATGTGGGGGATTTTTGCTGTTCTGGCACCATAGGGGCTTCCTAAATGCAACATGCCTCCCAAAAACCATTTCAAAAAAACGTACTCTCCAAAATCCCCTTGTCGCTCCTTCGCTTCTGAGCCCTCTACTGCGCCCACCGAATAATTTACATAGACATATGAGGTATGCGCTTACTCGAGAGAAATTGGGCTACAAATATAAGTATACATTTTCTCCTTTTTCCCCTTGTAAAAATTCAAAAATTGGGTCTACAAGAACATGCGAGTGTAAAAAATGGAGATTGTGAATTTTCTCCTTCACTTTGCTGTTATTCCTGTGAAACACCTAAAGGGTTAAAACACTTACTGATTGTCATTTTGAATACTCTGGGGGGTGCAGTTTTTATAATGGGGTCATTTGTGGGGTATTTCTAATATGAAGACCCTTCAAATCCACTTCAAACCTGAACTGGTCCATGAAAAATTGTGAGTTTGGAAATTTTGTGAAAAATTGGAAAATTGCTGCTGAACTTTGAAGCCCTCTGGTGACTTCCAAAAGTAAAAACACATAAATTTTATGATGCAAATATAAAGTAGACATATTGTATATGTGAATAAAAAAAAAATTATTTTGAATATCCATTTTCCTTACAAGCAGAGAGCTTCAAAGTTAAAAAAATGCAAAATTTTCAAATTTTTCATAAAATGTTGGGATTTTTCACCAAGAAAGGATGCAAGATACCACAAAATTTTACCACTATGTTAAAGTAGAATGTGTCACGAAAAAACAATCTCGGAATCAGAATGATAACTAAAAGCATTCCAGAGTTATTAATGTTTAAAGTGACAGTGGTCAGAATTGCAAAAAATGGCCGGGTCCTGAGGTGTAAAATGGCTGGGTCCTTAAAGGGTTAATAAACCCCCCAAAGAGCAAGAACTGATTTGTGCTGGATTTCTCTATGTGTGACCACATTTACTTACATTAACTGAGATCCAGCACAATTCAAGGAGAACAACATGGCGATTCTTGACTGTGCGACCCATTTTTGCCATCTAGCCCTAACCTTATATTGTAACCTTGTTCTTTATACAGTAATAGTCACCACACAGATAAACAGTGATCTCAGTGCTGCCTATCAGTAATAGCGCCCACATATACTATAAGCATAGGCGTGCGCAGCCTATTGCATTAGGGTGTGCACCCTAAAGCACAAACTCACGCCGCGCGCATGCATATATGTATATATACGCACACATACACACAGTTAGTATAGTTCCCCCACATTAGGTGCAGTATAGTCCCCCCACATTAGGTGCAGTATAAGTCCCGCCACATTAGGTGCAGTATAGTTCCCCCACATTAGGTGCAGTATAAGTCCCACCACATTAGGTTGGCAGTATAAGTCCCTGCATATTAGGTTGGCAGTACAGTTCCCCCACATTAGGTTGTCAGTACAGTTCCCCCACATTAGGTTAGCAGTACAGTTCCCCCACATTAGGTTGGCAGTACAGTTCCCCCACATTAGGTTGGCAGTATAGTTCCCCCACATTAGGTTGGCAGTACAGTTCCCCCACATTAGGTTGGCAGTACAGTTCCCCCACATTAGGTTGGCAGTACAGTTCCCCCACATTAGGTGCAGTTCAGTTCCCCCACATTAGGTGCCACCTAATGTGGGGGAACTGTACTGCACCTAATGTGGGGGAACTGTACTACACCTAATGAAGGGGAACTGTACTGCACCTAATGCGGGGGAACTGTACTGCACCTAATGCGGGGGAACTTTACTGCACCTAATGTGGGGGAACTGTACTGCACCAGTACAGTTCCCCTACATTAAGTGCAGTACAGTTCCCCAACATTAGGTGTAGTACAGTTCCCCACATTAGGTGCAGTACAGTTCCCCTACATTAGGTGCAGTATAGTTTCCCCACATTAGGTGCAGTATAGTTTCCCCCACATAGTTTCCCCCACACCAGCTCGTGTTGGTCACTTACCATTCCAGCCGGCGCGCGCATCCTCTTCCTTGAATCTCCACTCCTCTGTTGCTATGGGCGCACGCACGGGACGTCAATGACGTCCCTGCGTGCGCTACTTCCCGGCGGCCCCTGTGTTTTGAAAGTTAACATGGGGGCCACTGTAGAAAGGTAACCGGGACATCCTTGTGTCCCGAAAAGATCTTTCGGGACACAGGGATGTCCCCAATGTGACGGGGGGGGGTCCTCTGCGGGCTGCTCATGGTGGCCTCGGATGCCTCCCTGGGCTTGATTAGGGTGTGCCTGGGCACACCCGGCACACCCCGTGCGAACGCCTATGACTATAAGGCTAAGTTCACAGACAGAATGTCCACATGGAGAATCTCCGTGCAGATATTTCGCAAACTGCAGGACACCGACATAATATGCTGGCACTAGGACTGCACAGAAGTGCAGCATCTCATAGACAGCCATGAATTCTGTGCATACACAGAAAATGGAATTTCCGTGCCGGAAACATCTGTGGATCGGCCGGTGACCCGACCCATTTTGTGCCTCCAGCTGTTGCCACCCCTTTCCCCCGCCTCGCCCGCCCCTGGCCTGCTGAAAATGTTCCAAACACTGGGGCAGTTGACTTCCCCTTTGAGTACGCAGCATTGCCCCCCCCCCATATTAAGTTGGCAGCACAGTTCCCCCCCCCCCACATTAGGTTGGCAGTATAGTTCCCCCACATTAGGTTGGCAGTATAGTTCCCCCACATTAGGTTGGCAGTATAGTTCCCCCACATTAGGTTGGCAGAATAGTTCCCTTTCATTAGGTTGGCAGTATGTTCCCCCACATTAGGTTGGCAGTATAGTTCCACCACATTAGGCTGACAGTATAGTTCCCCCACATTAGGTTGGCAGTATAGTTCCCCCACATTAATTTGTCAGTATAGTTCCCTTTCATTAGGTTGGCAGTATGCTCCCCCACATTAGGTTGGCAGTATAGTTCCTCCACATTAGGTTGGCAGTATGTTCCCCCACATTAGGTTGTCAGTATAGTTCCCCCACATTAGCTTGTCAGTATAGTCCCCCCACATTAGGTTGGCATTATAGTTCCCCCACATCAGGTTGGCAGTATGTTCCCCCACAGACATACAGCCTACAAGGATATACAGTGTATGGCTGGAGGCTGAATGTCTATGTATTGCCCTGCTTCAGTGCTCTGACCACCGCTCCTCCTGGCTTATAGGCCATAGCAGTAGGTCCCGGGAGCAGAGGAGCAGTGCTCTGACCACTGAAGATGACGTGCCGCTGGGGACTTACCATTCCTATGGGCCCATGCATGGGATGTCAGTGACGTCCCGGCGTGCTCTATCTCTGGCGTGCATCCCTGTTTTTAAAGTTAATGCAGTGCCGCAGAGAGTTAATGCGGGCAACCTTGTGTCCCGAAAAGATCTTTCGGGACACAGGGATGTCCTTAATAGTGATGGGGGAAATTAATTTAAATTAAATTAATTTCATTC
The DNA here is from genome assembly GCF_029499605.1 of Hyla sarda. Lineage (NCBI taxonomy): Eukaryota > Metazoa > Chordata > Amphibia > Anura > Hylidae > Hyla > Hyla sarda. The sequence continues at coordinate 104,375,284 of NC_079190.1, read as the reverse complement.
ATTCTGCTGAGGGACCAGGGAGAGTCCAGAGCTGCTCCACAGGAGAGGGAAGATACATGAGGATTGGAGCTGCAGCATCACCAGTCCAACCACTGCACAAACACTTCCCTCCCACCTGGCCTGCATGCCTGCAACTCAAAGGTGCGCAGGCCAGGGCGGAAAAGTCAAAAAATGTTAGCGCCATATTTCCCACCAGAGTGTCCTTGCTCCCTGGTTTGGAATCAATGCCTCAGTGTAATGTTTGCTGGACCCCTCTTGCGCCCCCTTGCAACAGCGCACCTGAGGCGATCGCCTCACTCGCCTCATCAGAGCTACATTCCTGATTAAAGAACATACAAATGAAAAAACACAAACTTCAAAAAACACTAAAATCTGTGATAAAAGTGCTATCAAAAAAGAGATAGTATTATATGTGACAAGGTCATCAAAGGTGGCTTTAAAAGGGGGGCAGTTAAAATTGTAGACATTTCTGCAACAGTCCGTTCCATAAACTTGAGTGAGAGGAACTCTGGAAACAATGTGCTCCAGTACGCTTAAAACAGTATTTGTCTACAATACCAGCAGGTGTGTACTTTTGGCTGGCCTTTTACAGTATCTAGGCCCTTAAAGGGGTACTCCGGTGGAAAACTTTTTTTTTTTTTTTTAAATCAACTTGTGCCAGAAAGTTAAACAGATTTGTAAATTACTTCTATTAAAAAATCTTAATCCTTCTAGTACTTATTAGCTGTTGAATACTACAGAGGAATTTCTTTTCTTTTTGGAACACAGAGCATTCTGCTGAATCACGAGCACAGTGCTCTCTGCTGACATCTCTGTCCATTTTAGGAACTGTCCAGAGTAGAAGAAAATCCCCATAGCAAACATATGCTGCTCTGGACAGTTCCTAAAATGGATAGAGATGTCAGCAGAAAGCACTGTGCTCGTGATGTCAGCAGAGAGCTCTGTGTTCCAAAAAGAAAAGAATTTCCTCTGTAGTATTCAACAGCTAATAAGTACTGGAAGGATTAAGAATTTTTTAAAAGAAGTAATTTACAAATCTGTTTAACTTTCTGGCACCAGTTGATTTAAAAAAAAAAAAGAAAAAAAGTTTTCCACCGGAGTACCCCTTTAACCCCTTCCCGATCTATGACATACATGTACGTCATGGAAGGGAAGGTTTTACCGACCCATGACGTACATGTACATCATGTATTATATTGGCCGCCACTAAAAGTGCAGTGCTGTGCCCGGTAAGATGGTGGCTATTACTGATAGCCAGCCATCTTGCCTCGGGACCTAGGGGGGTTTCATCCCCCCCACAGCGATCGCTCCTATCAGCTAGTCAAATCTGACTAGCTGATGGCAGCGTTTCGCACATAAAAATCCTAAGCAGCGTGGTGTGTGTGTCCCGATCACGGGGATCGGGACACACACTGCTCTGCTTGGAGACCCCAGTGTCCCCCTTCCCTGTCCCCCTTCCCCAGTGTCCCTTACCTGTCCGGAGCTGCCAGTGCTGTGACCGACGGCATGCTTTACTTTCACTTTTGTTTTCTTAATTATTATTTTATTGTTTAAGTTGTACAACATCTCCCACTAGTGTCCAAAACCTGGTACTGCATACTGCATGTTTTGGACACTAGACACTATGGGGAGCTGTTGTAGAGAAGTAAAAAAATAAATAAAAATAAAAAAATTAAAAAGAATTAATAAATAAATATATACATATATTTTTATATATATATATATATATATATATATATATATATACACATATATATAAGTATGTATATATATATATATATATATATATATATATATATATATGTACACACACACACATATATATATACATACTTATATATATGTATATATATATATATATATATTTATATACACACACACACACACACATATATATTCAAAATGTTATTGTTCCCAAAAAAGAAAATTGGATTTTGAACTTGTAGAAAATTTGAAAAAATGCTCATCATAATATAAGGCTTCTAATGTCGTAAAAAAAGTAAAAGAATGTTTAACAAATGATGCCAGCATAAAGTAGACATGTTGTGGATGTGAACTCATAACTAAATTTTTTTGGCATGACTATTTCTCTTACAAGTATAGAGTTTCAAACATAGAGAAATTATAATTGTTTTAAATTTTTCACAATATTTTTGAGTTTTTCACAAAAATCGCTTCATGTATCAACAAAAATTTACCACTAATATAAAGTACAATATGTCTCGAAAAAACTATCTCTGAATCACTTTGCCTGGTAAAAGCAGTTCAAAGTTATTACCACTTAAAGAGAAACATGTCAGATTTGAAAAAAACAGACTGGGTCATGAAGGCCAAAACTAGCTGGGTCATGAAGGGGTTAAGACTTTAACTGGAACAAAATAGTACACCACTTAGATGTACAAATGTGGTATGCACTTATGAGGGGAGGACAATGCGCTCCAGTACGCTTAAAAAAGTATTTGTGTACAACACCAGTCGGTGTGTACTTTTGCCTGGCCTTTCACAGTATCTAGGCCCTTAACCTCTTTAGGACACAGGGCGTATGGATACGCCCTGCATTCGGAGTCCTTAAGGACGCAGGGCGTATCCATACGCCCGTGGGAATTCCGGTCCCCACCACTAGCCGGTTGGGGACCGGAGCCGGATGCCTGCTGAAATCGTTCAGCAGGCATCGCGGCATATCGCCCAGGGGGGTCATTATGCCCCCCCATGTCGGCGATGGCCGCAGATCGCTGGACAATTCAGGCGATCTGCGGCGATTCCGGGTTAATCGGGTCTCCAGTGACCCGGTGACCCGGAATTACTGGCTGACCAGCTGAACAGCCATAGCCAGCAGGGGTGAGGTGTCACTGGTGCCACCTCACGATCGCCCTGATTCGTTTGCCGGTTTACCGGCCGACCAATCAGGGCACCTGCTGCGGGTGTCACTCCCGCAACCCGCTCCGCCCAAAACACTCATAGCTGCCAGCCTGCTTTGTTCGCAGCCAAACAGGCTGTGAACAAAGCAGGCTGTCAGCTCTGAGTGTTCTCATTTGTGAACAAAGCAGACTGGCAGCTCGTAGTGTTTAGGACTCTAGCATGAGTCTGAAATGCTTGCTGCCAGGACTGGTAGTGAGACCCCTAGTGGTCATTTCTTCAAAGTGGAAAATTAAATAGAAAGAAGCATATTTTTTAAATAATTGTAAAGTTATTCTGCATACATTAATCTATAATATATCAAAAGTTTTTTTGATGAGAGGTACCCTTTAATGTTTAAAGTAACAGTGGTCAGAATTGCAAAAAACGTCCGAGTCCTTAAGGTGAAAAAGGGCTAAGTCCTTAAGGGGTTAAGACTTTAACAGGAACAAAATAGTACACCACCGAGATGTACATATGTGGTATGCACTTATGAGGGGAGGTCAATGCGCTCCAGTACGCTTAAAACAGTATTTGTGTACAACACCAGCCGGTGTGTACTTCTGGCTGGCCTTTCACAGTATCTAGGCCCTTAAGACTTTAACAGGAACAAAAATGAACACCACTTAGATGTAAATATGTGGTATGCACTTATGAAGAGACGACAATGTGCTCCAGTACGCTTAAAAAAGTATTTGTGTACAACACAAGCCAGTGTGATACTTTGACAGTATTTAGGCCATTAAGACTTTAATAGCAATAAAATAGTACACCACTGAGATGTACGTATGTGGTATGCACTGATGAAGGGAGAACAATGTGCTCCAGTACGCTTAAATCAGTATCTGTGAACAACACCTGCAGGTGTGTACTTCTGGCTGGCCTTTTACAGTATCTAGGCCCTTAAGACTATAACAGGAACAAAATAGTACACCACTTAGATGTACGTATGTGGTATACACTTATGAGGAGAGAACAATGCGCTCCAGTATGCTTCAAAAAGTATTTGTGTACAACACCAGCTGTTGTGTACTTTTGGCTGGCTTTTCACAGTATCTAGGCCCTTAAGACTTTAACAGGAACAAAATAGTACACCACTGAGATGTACGTATGTGGTATGCACTTATGAGGGGAGGACAATGCATTCCAGTATGCTTAAAAAAGTATTTGTGTATAGCACCAGCAAGTGTGTACTTTTGGCTGGCATTTCACAGTATCTAGGCCCTTAAGTCTTTAAAGGGAACAAAATAGTACACCACTGAGATTTACGTATGTGGTATGCACTTATGAGGGGAGGACAATGCACTGAAGTATGCTTAAAACTGTATTTGTGTACAACACCAGCAGTACACACCAGTGCTGCAGCACACAGTCACTGTGTACTACACCAAAAATTGCACTTTCTCTCTCATTCTCACTCCCTTCCCTATCAGTGCTTCTAGGCAGGATTTGGGCTTGAGGTGGCCGATTATATAGGTTTGTTCCCGCCTTCCCAGGATTCCTTGCCCCATGTCCTCTCATGTGGATCCGCCATTTTAGATTCCCTGGAACCTGGACCACACTAAATGGAGTTTAATGAAGCAATTCTCGTAATCAAATCGTGGCGATATTTGCATTCATTGCAAATCGAATTTTTCCTAAATTTCGTAATGAATTCGGATTTGATAAGCTCATCCCTATTCACCCCCATGATGAATATTCTTTTGTCTTTTTTTTTATTCCTTTATTTTTTTCAGCATATACATAATGTACAAAACATATGAGCATACCAATCTCAACATTGCACATATTTTTAACCCTCTTCAACTCCCCTGGCATAGCCGTGACATCACAATGACATCACAATGCTCCGGGCCGTGATCGCAAGTAATCAGACCCGGAGTGAACGTGCTCCGGGGGACTGATTTTAGCGGGTTGCTGTGTGCAAGATCACGGGGGTCCCCAGAAGTGGGACCCACACGATCAGGCATCTTATCCCCTATACTTTGGATAGGGGATAAGATATTTAAGTGTCGGAGTACCCCTTTAAGGACGCTGGGCGTACCTATATGCCGTGTGCCCGGTCCCGGTCATACCGGGTGGGTCCCGGAGGCTAATGACAGCCGGGACCCTGGGCTAATAGCGTGCGGCACCGATGGTTGTACCACGCGCTATTAACCCTTTAGACACGGCGTTCAATGTTGATTGCCGCGTCAAAAATGAAAGTAAAAGCTTCCCAGCAGCTCAGTCGGACTGATCGGGACCATCACGGTGAAATCGCGATGCCCCGATCAACTAGAACGTAATCGGAGGTCCCCTCACCTGCCTCTGTTGCGTTCGATCGGCGATTGATTGCTCCAAGCCTGAGATCCAGGCTTGAGCAATCCACTGCCCATTACACTGATCTTTGCCGTGTCAATGCACGGCAATGATCTGTTAATGAGATCGGTATGTGAAGTGAAATAGCCACCAGGGGAGGCTATAACAATGCAAAAAAAAAAAGTGTAAAAAAAAAAAAGTTATTAAAGATCATTTAACACCTACCCTAATAAAAGTAAGAATCACCACCCTTTTCCCATTAAAAAATAAAAACTGTGTAAATAAAAATAAACATATTTGGTATTGCCGCATGCGGAAATGTCATAACTATAAAAATATATCATTAATTAAACAGCACAGTCAATGGCGTAAGCATAAAAAAATTCCAAAGTACAAAATTGTGTATTTTTGGTAACTTTTTATATCTTGAAAAAATGAATAAAAAGCAATCAAAAAGTCCGATCAATATAATAATTTTACTGATAAAGACTTAAGATCACGGTGCAAAAAATGAGCCCTCATACTAGCCCGTACCCGGAAATATACAAAAGTTATAGGGGTCAAATATGACAATTTTAAACGTATACATTTTCCTGCATGTAGTTCTGATTTTTTTTTCTTTTAAGTAATACAAAATCAAACCTATATAAGTAGGGTATTATTTTAACCGTATGGACCTACAGAATAAAGATAAGATGTAATTTTTACCGAAAAATGCACTGCGTAGAAACGGAAGCCCCAAAACGTTTTTTCTTCAATTTTGTCGCACAATGAATTTTTTTTCTGATTCACCGTGGATATTTTGGTAAAATGACTGATGTCACTGCAAAGTAGAATTGGTGGCTCAAAAAATAAGCCATAATATGGAATTTTAGGTTCAAAATTGAAAGCCTTATGATTTTTAGAAGGTTTTTTAGAAGAAAAAATGAAAATGCAAAAAAAATAAAAATCCTGCGTCCTTAAGGGGATAAAGATACTCATGTTGCCGATTCCACTGCTAATATAACTGAGAAAATTTGATTTTATTCACTCACACCAGACCAAGTGTCTGCCAGGCAGGGAAGTGTCCAGGCCTCTTGGCTATAAACTCTGTTCATAAATGACAACTCCAGTTCGGACATAGTATAATGCAGAAGACCACTGAAGCTATGTGTGTATGTGTGTGCGTGTGTGTGTCTGTGTGGAGGGGGGGGGGGGGGGGGTGTTAGATGAAAAGGCTCTGCATCATCCAAGAACTTGGAAAACTTGGTGGTTATATGTGGTTTAATGCAGGCTGAGAGCTGTAGCCTCTTAGGGATGTAGAAGGTAATGTCACATGACAGGGTGATGTAGCTAACGTGACAGTCCCCTGTAAGCCCATCAATCCTATAGTCAAATGTCTTGCCTGTTAGCCTTATAGTCCTTGACAAAGCTGACTTGTCAGCAAAATGTCGGGGAGGCTATATAGTGATTTTGAATCAGTATATGCTGCTCTAAAGTTAAAGGGGTACTCTGGTGGAAAACTTTTTTTTTTTTTTTCAAATCAACTGGTGCCAGAAAGTTAAACAGATTTGTAAATTACTTCTATTAAAAAATCTTAATCCTTCCAGTACTTATTAGCTGCTGAATACTTCGGAGGAAATTATAATTTTTTTTTAACACAGAGCTCTCTGCTGATCTCATTACCACAGTGCTCTCTGCTGACATTCTTTTTTTTTTAACACAGAGCTCTCTGCTGACATCATGACTACAGTGCTCTCTGCTGACATCTCTGTCCATTTTAGGAACTATCCAGAGCAGCTTATGTTTGCTATGGGGATTTTCTTCTACTCTCGAAAGTTCCTAAAATGGACAGAGATGTCAGCAGAGAGCACTGTAGTCATGATGTCAGCAGAGAGCTCTGTGTTCAAAAAAAATAATTTCCTCTGTAGTATTCAGCAGCTGATAAGTACTGGAAGGATTAAGATTTTTCAATAGAAGTAATTTACTAATCTGTTTACCTTTCTGGCACCAGTTGATTAAAAAAAAAAGTTTTCCACCGCAGTACCCCTTTAATTCCTGATAGGTTTAAGATTGTGGAGGAGACCTACATATGTGCCATATGGATTGTACACACTAATAACAATCGAGACAATAATCAGTACCTGGGAGGACACTGGTGGAGCAGTGCACCTGTTGTATTTACTAATATAACATCGCTGTGTTTTTAATATTATTATAGGTTTAGGCTAAGTTTCCACTTGTTTCTTTTTTTTTTGGGTGGGGGGGAAGCCAAGAAAAATGACAATTCTGCCGCATGATGTTTTTCCGGGCCAAAAAATGTTGTGGCCAGGTGTTAGCTATCAATCAATGAGAAATCAACAACAAAAAAATTCCACTTTTTAGCATTTTTTAAATCCTTTTGGCGTTTTTCAGCTTCTTGGCGGTTTTGCAAAGTCGCAGCATGTTGAGCCTATGGTGTTTTTTACCTTAAAATTATAGCGTTTTTCTCCCATAGAATTCTACGGGAGTAAAAAAAACGCCAAGAAAAGCGACATGTGGGTTTTAACTTTGGTGTTTTTGTAGGCGGTTTTTATTCTTTTTGGACTTTAGCGATCCAAAAAAGTGATGGAGATACCTTTTAAATAAAATTTTTATAGGGTACCATTAAAAAAAAAAAAATTAAAAGATACAGTAGTGATGGAAAAAATTGTATTTAACAAAATGTATCTTTATTATAACAAATTCTTATCAATTTTTAAACAGAGATCAATTTATGTGGGCGGGCAGGGCACTAAAAATGTAGCCGACAATAATAAAAATATAGTATGTGTGTGCTTTTCCAAATGTTTTATTTTTTTTATTTTTTAGGTAGTACTACTACTCCCAGCATGGAACACACTGTTCCGTGATGGGAGTAGTAGTACCTGTTCTAACTGACAGATCGCCCATGTCACTTCTGACATCCGTTGCGATCCTCCTGTATAATGTATAGATGCGGGCTGATGCTCTTCTATGGTCCCCTGCACTGCCATATATATACACCTATTCATATTTTCCGCTGAGAGCTGTGATTGGCCAGATGGTTCCAGCTAATCACAGCTCTCTGTGGGAAATATGAATATGTGTATATATACGTGAGTGCAGGGGATCATAGAAGAGCAGCCGGCCTCAGCTATACATTATACAAGAGGATCACAGCAGATGTCAGGAGCGACATCCATGTGTGCTCCATTTTGGGAGCAGTAGTACCTGCAGTTAAGGACAGGTCACGGCGGGTGTCACTCCTGACACCCGCTGCAATCATCCTTCATCCCTGAGATGCGGAGCGACTTTCTCCTGTGCTTGCATCTCTGCTCTGTACTCCGGCTGAGAGCGGTGATTGGCAGCCAGCATCGGCCAATCCCCATTCTGAGCAGAAAATATGAATGAGTGATGGAATTTCTATTCACATCACTGGCCGGCCCGGAGTATGTGCAGAGAGGCGAGCGCAGTATAGAGCCTCTCCGCATCTCTGCTATATTATGGACGATCTCATCGGATGTCAGGAGTGACACCCGGGGCGATCTGTCTATTAGTATAGTAACTACTACTCTCATCATGGAACAGTGTGTTCCATTCTGGGAGTAGTAGTACTACCTAAAAAATATAAAACATAAAGTAGAAAAAGTGAAAAACACACACACTACATTTTTATTATTGTCGGCTACATTTTTAGTGCCCTGCCCACCCACATAAAAGGATCCCTGTTTAAAAATCAATAAAAATGTTGTTATAAAAAAATGTAAACTGCATATTTTTTTTTATTTTTTTTTGGTACCCGACACATTTTTTGAAAAAATGCCGAAGAGGCCAAAAATTCTAATTCTTTTTTTCCCACTCAAATTCAAAAACGCCTGAAAAAACACTGGGAAAGAAAAACAAGTGGAAACTTAGCCTAAGGAGCACAATTAATGTACAATTTTAAGGAGAGGTCTTTACTTAGGGTTTTCCCTATAGGAGGGTTCCCCTTTAGGGTTGGTGGTTATTATTAACTATACCCTGAGACTTCTCAGGACAGTGATATTTTTTTGTTGTATCATTTTAGCAGTGACGACACGCTCAGTCAATCATTGTCAGCGATAGACTGAGCGGCAGGACAAGACCATGTCAAAAGTAGCGCCCAGAGCATTCAGCGGGGAAGTAAAGGAGTGAGGTAGGTGAGTATGTATTTTTGTTTGTTTTTATCATTGCAGCCCAAGTGCAATATGAGATCATTTTAGTACCCAGTATACTCGTTTAAATAAAGAAAACACTAAACATTTTCATTTTTAGAATTTAACGCAAAAAAAATTTTTTGAGGATAATTTAACATTGTACTTTTAGACAATCTGTTCTTCTTGTTATCATTAATATTCTTTTTTTTTTTTTTTTTTTTTGGAATAGTTATAACAACCCAATATATTTTCATTCACTTTGGGAAGTTGTCTCTGAGCCTCCACAATTCTTTTATTTTTTTTTGCTTCCCAATTTTACACAGTTGTTACATTGAAATTGTATAATTATGTTATAATTTAGTCCAGATCTCCTCTTCTAGGAACTTAGGATATTCAGTTAATAAACTGTGAAGAAATGAATTGTTTTGTGATCTCACATTATCCTCTCATGAAAACAGACGGGGGAGATTGTGGCATCACGTAGAGAGGAGAACCCCATCTGCTCATACGGTTTCCATAAAGATGTTACTTGCATGCAGAATTTCTTCCCTCAAGGTCTGAAGCTCTCAACAACCAATCATTTACATTCCAAGGAGAAGCTTTCAAGCTGCCTGGTTCTCCCCATGCAGAGTACATATTTTCTGGCCTTCAAAGGATAGCAAAAGCCACAAGAGGGGAACAGATTTTATAACTGTGCACAAATAATGTTAAAACAAAAGCAGGAATCAATTCACTGGTAAATACAATAATATTAGACTTCTTGTTCAGTAGTTGGTACAGACAGTGATAGTTTACTGACAGATTATTCTATTGATCTTTTTTCTTTATAGTTCTTGAAAAAATACCAGAATTCTTTAATTTTTACTTTTTTTATGGAGAAGACTATAACATATCAGGAAATCTGACAGCTCCTATGGGCAGATTTATTTCAGAAATATCTGACAAAGTCAGTTTCATATCTCTGAAAGGGGATGTTCTGGTGACTCAATGGCCTTTAACATGGGACATTTATCGACCATACTAACATTCATAGGAACGTTAAAGGAGTATTACAGGAATTATTTTTATTTGACTATGCTACAGTGGCTGTAAAGTCAGTGTAGTTCATAATATAGTGTCTGTACCTGTGTGTGAGACGGTGGTCTCACAATTCTTCTGTGATTTTTGCCCTAATATTTATTTTGAACAGCATACACCATTACTCAGGTCTTAGGTTTTCCCAGGTTGCATTGTGGCCAAGAGAGATAATTTTGTAACAGCTGTAGGCACCCTGGTAAGAAAACACTGGTCTTTTGAATGGAATGCAACTCATTTGTGTTTCAATGGGTGGGGTGGCTAATGTGTGGGAGGGAAGTGACCTCACACTTTCAAACAAGGATCTATGGGATGTGTAGTTTGAAAGAACGAACTCCAACAGGAAATACCCAGTTCACAAAAAGATAGCCACATTATGGTAATCTCACAACATAACCATTTAGCCCCAAGACAAGCAGAGATCTTTCCTAAGCATGTCCATTACTGTCTGGCAGGTACCTACTTGTCACATCTGGTCAGGGAAGTAGTGCACACTATTCTCGCCCACTCCCCCTATCCCTGCCTACTTACGTACCTGCCCTAGGTAGCGGGTCTGTAACCACAGTGATGGTCCCTACTTACAATACGTGAGGGCAGTCTAGTCAAAATGATAAACTATAATGCAGACGGAGGTTGAGACACAGAAGGGAATCACAGTTCGAGTTGATACCAAGAGGGTACAGATAAGCCACTTTGCTAAGCCAGGAGAAGAGTCAGAGAGTGGAGCCAAAGGGTCAAAATGCCAGATATAACAGATACAATATAAATGCTAGCTAGGAGTACACACAGCTCTATAGCAGGCAAGGATTGGGAGTAGACTGCCAGCTTATATGGAGCAAGAACAGGTGCTCCAATCAAGGTCAGTTGACCATTCCAGATAGCCGGACGTAACCCAAAAACAAGAAACAACAAAGAACCTGTCAGAACCTTTTAACCCTATAGTTTCTGACAGTACTAAAATCCTGTTATGGTGGGTAACACTATCACTGTCAAAAATCGACACACCAGTGTCGGTAGCTACATCAAACTAAACACTATCCACATTGAGCTAAAACACATAACTTTATTCATATCATTAAAATCCTATTGCATCAAGTATCAAATACATACAAAAATTACTCTTCAAATAATTACACTAGCAGTTCTCCTGAGATGAACACCTGTATAACCTGACGTGTTTCCCCATGTATCTAATATTATGCAGCGGTTCATCAGGGGATCACAAATAGAGTAAATATAGAGGAGGGTAAAATACATTGAAAAACAGCAATACATATATGGAATAGTAAACAATACAAAAGTGACAACAGGGTCTCAGCACAGGACAGATGTAAAAATGACACTTAGCAGACCACAAGTCACATGTATATAGTTGGACAAATTACTTGAAGTGTCCTGACAGCTGCTGATCCTCCCAACAATCAATGGACTAATGTACGATATCAGAGGAGTCAAAAACAGGCAAAATCATTCGTAGAGGCCAGATAGACAGACATTCCTCCACATCAGACCACAAGTAAGTATTGAGGATATGTATTAGCTAAAACTTAACTTTCTTAGGATAAAATATATGTACCCAAAATTTTTTTGAAATCAAACAAAAGGAAAGGTGTGCAAAAAACACCATGTGCCACCTACACCACCAAGTATTGATGTGATGCAAAGACCTCTGGAAGGGAACAACGTATGGTCCATTGTAATGGGTGGGTGTAAAAACTTCCCCTTTAAGGCCATACTCTTGCATTATTAAATCCCTTCCTGGCAAGTATTACTCGCCCTAAAAAGGGCAGCCCCACACAGGAACCTCTCCCTATTTCCACCTACAAACACTGCCATTTCACAGGGTTTTTAGGTGGAAATAGGGAGTTTCCTGTGTGGGGCCACCCTTTTTAGAGTGAGTAACACTTGCAAAGAAGGGAATTAATAGTGCGAGAGTAGGGCCTTACAGGGGAAGTTTTTACCCCCACCGGTTACAATGGACCATACGTTGTTCCCTTCAACCTTTTAGAGGTCTTTGCATCACATCAATACTTGGTGGTTTAGGTGGCACATGGTGTTTTTTGCACACCTTGCCTTTTGTTTGATTTAAAAAAAAAAAATTGGGTACATGTATTTTATCCTAAGAATATTATAAAAAGTTAAGTTTTACGTAATGCATTTCCTCAAAAATATACTACAAACTCCTGGGCCGAAGCCCGGAGTCACTGAACTCTCCTCTAAGAAAATGCCCCTTAAGGGGGCATTTTCTTAGGTGGGAGTTCAGTGACTTCGGGCTTCGGCCCAGGAGTTTGTAGTATATAATTGGAGGACCCCTCACCCTCCTTTGGGCATTTTCAATTGGCATTTCCTCAATACTTACTTGTGCACACTAACACTTTTACAAAAGAGACCGTTTTACAAAAGAGACCGTTTTCTTCTGTCTACCTGCCTCAGCTACTATTCTGATCCTGCCACCCGCCTGATGCCACACATCTGATGCCAAGTTCTCCTTTTTTTTCACCCACCTTTGTCACTGGGTACTGGTATTGCCACCCACCGCCCCACTATGTCAAGGGTCACTTTTAGGACTCCTGATGCTGCTGATGCCACCTTCAGGCTGTCTCATACTGCCACATATGTTTTCCTCCTGCTGCTGCCACCTCCAAGCTGACTCATTCTGCAACTATATGGTCTCCTCGTGCTTGCACTACCTCCAGGATGTGTCATTCAGCCACTATATGGTCTCCTCATGCGGCCGCCAACTCCAGGCTGTGTCATTCAGCCACTATATGGTCTCCTCATGCTGCCCCCAACTCAAGGCTGTTTCATTCAGCCACAATATGGTCTGCTCTTGCTGCAGCCAACTCCAGGCTGTGTCATTCAGCCACTATATGGACTCCTCATGCTGCCGCCACTTCCACACTGTGTCATTCAGCCACTATATGGTCTCCTCATGGTGCCGCCACCTCCATGCTGTGTCATTCAGCTACTATATCGTCTCCTCATACTGATGCCACCTCCAGACTCTGTAATTGTACCGCTCTGTGACACACACTATGTTTGTTACAGCAAGGCAAAGTGTTCTACACCCCTATTTAAAGGGGTATTCCAGGCAAAAAATCTTATCCCCTATCGAAAGGATAAGATGTCTGATCGTGGGTGGGCCTGCCGCTGGGACCCCCCGTAATCTCTCTGCAGCAGCCCGCATTCTATGCGTAGCTGTGTCTGAAGTTTTGGAAACCGCTGGGCTTCCGAGACAGGGACGTGACGTCATGCCACGCCAGCTCCATTCATTTCTATGGGAGGTGGCGTAACGGCCGCAAGGCCCCCTTCCATAGACATGAATTTTAGGGGGCGTGGCGTAACGCCACATACCCGTCTCAGAATCCCGAAGGTTTCCAAAACTTCAGATGCAGCTACGCATAAAATGCGGGCTGCTGCAGGGAGATCGCGGAGGGTCCCAGTGGCGGGCCCGCGCGATCAGACATCTTATCCCCTATCCTTTCGATAGGGGATAAGATGTTTTTGCCCGGAATACCCCTTTAAGCTCTCTGTAGGCCAGAAATAGCCATGTTTAATATAGATTTGCCACAAATAAATTCAAACCAAACCAAAATTTTTTGGAAAATTCAGCGAATCGGCTGAATCGAATTTTTCAAAAATTCGCTCATCACTACTGATAGGCCTTCCCTTCTCTAAACTCTCCCCTCTCCAGTCCATCCTCAATGGCACAACCAGACTCGACCTTCCTCTCGAGCTGTTACACCGATGCCTCCCCCTTGCATCAGGCACTACACTGGTTATCTATTGAGTCTAGAACAGAGCACCAAATATTCAGTCTCACCCACAAATCCACAGTGCTGCACCTCCCTACATCTCCTCTCTCATCTCTGTCCATCATCCTACACATTCTCTCCGCTCTGCTAATGATCTAATACTAACATCTTCTATAATCTGAACCTTGTCTCCAAGACTTTGCTTGTGCTGCACCAATTCTCTGAAATGCTATACTCCAATCCATCTATACCCAACATCCACAATTTTAAATGTGCTGGACTGCAAGACAGGGGGCAGAATCGTGACTTTCCCGGCCAAAATTGAAACAGTTGGGGGGCATGTTATTATAATGTCTTGTTCTTATTTGTACCCTCATAATTGTAACCTGCTGAAAAATTTGTTAGCGCTATATAAATACATTTTGTATTCTAAGTATTATTATTATGGCAGTGGGATAACCTGATTTTGCAATTAATCTCAGTACAGTACTGGGCTGTTTATGTCATGAATATGGTATATTATATTAAATATTGAACACTTGAGACATATGGAAGTACCTACATTGTACCTTCATGTGCATCACATACTAGAAACTTCTTACATAAGACACGGGGGGGGGGTATTAATATGAGGTACTTGTTGACGTTACATACTATAAATGTGGGGCACAGGGAACTATACTTTTAGGGACCCCATGTGCCTCACATTAATAATATATAACTCTACCAAGTACCTCCCATTAGTTATCCTGTGTGCCTAACTTCCTTAACCAAATGCACAACACTTTAGTACCCCATGCACCTCACATTAGTAAGGTTTATTCTCACATGGTTATTAAGGGGCATTCAATCTGCATGGGGATATGCATAGCAGTAACTAGACACATGTGAAACATATTTATTTTACATGTATCATGTCAACAGCTGGATTGCGAACAGATGAAAAACCATATATATCAGTTGTCTCCAAACTGTGGACTGAGGCTGTCATATCTAGGGTGGATTCTCTGGATGAACTTGAAAAACTCATGTTCCCCTTCCATTAGTGCCATGGGGAAAAGGGAAAGTGACCCAGAGGAATGACCCAGAATGCAGGACCAATCTGTTGTTCCCATTGTACAGTGTGAACTAGTGATTTTTTTTTGTGTTCATGTATATTCACAAGCATTAAATTTGTTGAGGCTAGCACAAATTCCCAAACATGGTGCAGAAATAACTTTGCTTAGATGTATGTATGTAATAGTCTTTTGATTATTTAGAAAAATGTCTACTACTCCCTTAGTGCTGTTAAAGTTGTAGAGTTGTATACAAACATGTCCAATTAGCAATAATTACTGATATCCCATGGAATTCCCAAACCATGATACACAGTTATTAACGGATACGGCATTTACGAATGTCTGTGAGATACTCTGGCCGGAGTCCACACGCGTTTGACTGAAAATAATGCAATTCATTTTTTTTACCCTAAAATAACAAAGCAAAAGTACGCACAGCAGAATACTGGATCTCAGACGCAGCACTGCCATTAAAGTTTATTAAACATCTTATCTTGTAAATTCAACTAAAGTCAGAGAATTTAAAGAGGTACTCAGTGATTTAGTGTTTTACATCTTATCCCCCGTGATGGGAGGGGGGATCCCAATGGTCTATAAGATGGGAAACACTGGAGTATCCTTTTAAGATTCATGCTATTTCACAATGAAATTGAGAGAAACTAAATTAGAAACAAAACCCGTAACATGTCCCTAAGGTTCTATTCATACGTACAGTTTCTGCCCAGGATAAATAGGATTTCAAGCTACAGATTTTATGCTGCAGATTTCAGTGTAAACTAAATGACTGAACACAGCTTAAAATGCAGCTTCAAATCCTGTGCATAAAATATGCACACAATACTGTATGTGTGAATACAACCTCAAACTGGGTTTCACCCTTCATACAGTCAGGCAGAATACACAATGATATTAGTGACTTGCAGGGGATGTCTTGTCTATAGTCTTTTTTTTTTTTTGTCCTCAGTGTACAGAGCCCTTATTGTCCTCAGTACACAGAGCCCTGGTTGTCCTCAGTGTACAGAGCCCTGCTTGTCCTCAGTGCACAGAGCCCTGCTTGTCCTCAGTGCACAGAGCCCTGCTTGTCCTCAGTGCACAGAGCCCTGCTTGTCCTCAGTGCACAGAGCCCTGCTTGTCCTCAGTGTAAAGAGCCCTGCTTGTCCTCAGTGCACAGAGCCCTGCTTGTCCTCAGTGTAAAGAGCCCTGCTTGTCCTCAGTGCACAGAGCCCTGCTTGTCCTCAGTGCACAGAGCCTTGCTTGTCCTCAGTGCACAGATCCCTGCTTTTTCTCAGTGTACAGAGCCCTGCTTTTCCTCAGTGTACAGAGCCCTGCATGTCCTCAGTGTGCAAAGTCCTGCTTGTCCTCAGTGTACAGAGCCCTGCTTGTCCTCAGTGCACAGAGCCCTGCTTGTCCTCAGTGTACAGAGCCCTGCTTGTCCTCAGTATACAGAGCCCTGCTTGTCCTTAGTGTACAGAGCCCTGCTTGTCCTCAGTGTACAGAGCCCTGATTGTCCTCAGCGTACAGAGCCTTGCTTGTCCACCTACGCTTCCTGTTTTTGGACTCCTCAGAGACACACAGACAATAGCTGTAGCGACAAACATACACATTTTTTTAAGCAATGTATATTACAAATATAGATATAATGGTATTATCTACATTTTATAAAAAGTTTTTGTTAATGGCAAGTACACTTTAAGAGTTATGGAGACTACTGCGTTATTGGAAACATTCAGTGCAGCTAAAATGTTTTTATACCCTTCTCCAGAAATATGGCTTCACGCAATCCTGTATCTGAGCTCTACAGGCAGTTCTTACTACCTCATAGCTTGGTTTTTGTTCTGATACAAATGGCCACCTGTGAGACCTTATATAGACAGGGCTGTGTCTTTACAAATCATATCAAATAAACTGGATTTACCACAAGTGACTCCAAACAAGGTGTAGAAACATTTCAGAGGTGATCAAGAGAAATGGGAGAACCCCAGACCAAAGGGTCTGCATGCTTAAGTCCATACGAAATGTTAGAAACTTTAGTTTTTTTCACTTTTTAATCATTTTCACTCATCAATATGGGGTATTGAGTGCAGATTGATGGGGGGACTTGAATGTTTCTTTATTTTAGCACAAGGTCTGAAAATGTGCATAGTACAGTACATTTCTCTTTATGTGTGGGTATATATATATATATATATATATATATATATATATATTGTCTCTGGCAGGGGATCACTTTCCAATAACATCTCCACTAGATCATACCTACAGGACACGATGGATTTTTTTTATCCAAAATTGCATCTTGGATATATCTTTACCGTACAATGAATTAGTGGCCATGTTTGACATTGTTTCATTATATACCTCAATCCAACATGAGAGAGGCCTCCAAGCAGTTAAGAAAGTTAAATAAGTTGAATTTATCATTGAACTCCTTACATTTGTACTTAATAATAATTACATTTACATTTGTACTTAATAATTATTATTTCACATTTGATGACAAATATTATATCCAACTACGTGGGACTGCCATGGGCAGTAACGTGGTGCCCATGTATGCCAATATAGTTATGGCCAACTTCAAAGAGGACCACGTCTATGTGTCTCATCACTCCAGAAAGATCCTGGGGTGGTGGAGATATATATATGACATTTTTCTTGTCTGGTGTGGTAGCATAGAGGAATTACTTGGTTTTCAAGTCTTTCTGAATAGCATTGCCAATGATTTACAGTTCACACTCACATATTCGGATAATATTATACATTTTATGGACACCGAGGTCCCCATAATGGGGAATAAACTGTCTACTGACATCTATAGCAAGCCAACAGATTGCAACACGTTACTCAGGTTTGAGTTATCTCACCCCAGATCTATGATTTCATCATTGCATTTTAGTCAATTCATACGTGCTAGTTGCATTACAGACACGGATGAAAAATTTAACAAAGCAGTAAATAAGATGGTCAGACAATTTCTCAACAGAGGGTATCCTACAAATGCTATATTACATCAAATACACAAGGTACAGGACAAGTGTAAATCTGGTAGTTATCACAGATCGCAAAATAATAACACAAACCGTATACCGTTCATTACCACATATAATGCAACATCTGGAGCTATTGCCAAGGCAGTTTGGAAACACTGGCACGTAATTAGCAACAATTATCCACACATTCCAGAATTCCATGGACCTCCCTGATGTCATACAGAAGGGCCCTGAACCTCAAAGACCATCTAGTCAAATTGGATTCATCCAAATATAGTGGTTCCAAACAAAAATATCTTACAGTTGAGGCTAAAGGGTGTTTTTCCTGCAGGAGATGTGTTATCTGTAGATATATCCAAAAGGGTGATTCTTTCACACATCCATTGTCATGCAAAACATATCATATTAAATTCTATTTGACCTGTGAGAGCGACCATGTGATATACATTCTGTGGTGCTGTGTAGCTTTATTTATGTGGGCGAGACCAAATGCGATTTTAAGACCAGATTAAACCAGCATCGCTACTCCATAAGGAAAAAACGCACAGACCTACCGGTCTCTTGTCATTTTACAGAAGTGAGTCATACGGAGTCAGATGTATGGTAGTGGATCACATCCCACCACTTAAGAGAGGTGGTGACAGAATCACCCTTTTACGGAAATGCAAACTCAAATGGATATACAAATTAAATTGCTTGAAACCTAGAGGTTTCACCGTCTCACCGAAAATGATGAAAAGTTGATCGGTATAGCCCCGTATGTTAGTACAGCTTCGCACTTGTGTTAGAGATTGTAGTAATATGTAACATATATAAATTTATTTTTTCTTTTATTTTTTAGATTACCTCCACATTGGGGACCAGTCACGATGCCACGTACAAGCATTTTGTTATCTGATATTTTTCTTCCGCAAGGGGGATCCTACTCATCTTTGAATTTTATTATATACTATGGGGGAATATCTCTAGGAATCCAGTGTGATGTGTTTTGCTGGCTGTGGGAAAATTTTAGCACTTCTTCCAGAAAACAGGGACACATGGAATAGTGACTTGATTGAAGGTTTCCCGGACAGTACCTGTTAGGGGCTGTCATGGAGTCACAGCTGGAGAGGTCTGTGTACTATGGATCTAATCCTGAGCTATCCTTGGCGGTCCCATAACTTGGAAGCTGTGCTCATATCCCTTTGGTGAATGCTACGCTGTGTCTGGGATTCCTAGTGTATTTCCCCTATATATGATACACCTCTTGATGTATAATGGTGCTGTTCCTCTATTTTTTACCTTTATTGACATGTACTCCTGTTCTTATGCATCAGACTGTGCTATGAAGCTTATACTACCTAATTTGTACTATGTTGGCGATTTGCTATTCAAGTTTGCTGTTGTACGTAGCAATGTTGCAAGGGAATGCTGCGCCTTACACTATGATGGCACTGAGAGCTCACTCCTAAACTCTGAGCATGCGCGGACTTGCACAGCAGGTCAGAGCGTGTTACCAAGGACGCTAATGCTGACGGATACACGATCCTCTCTTACCCGGAAATTATTTTACATTGTTTACAGCACCAATCCTGGCATGTCACATCACATGCAGTGTGCGACTCACTCCCATAGTGACTGGATCCTCTGGAGATAATGATGTTCACTTGCACTGCACTACAGAGGTGGAACCTAGGACTCTATGTTTTATTGTGTTTTTATAATTTCACAGCGGTGATCAAACACTCATAATATACATGATGTGTATGTAGGGATATATCTGTCTCATAGAGAGGATTATGCACCATTTCTATATAAGCTTTGATAATTGTACCACTCCCGTTTCAGTAGACTGGAACACATATAATAGTGGATCCGCTGGACCTGTGTGGTAGATAACTCGGACCGTACCAGGGAGCGGAGTCTAAGGTGCCGGTGGTTTTCACCAGAGCCCACCGCAAAGCAGGATGGACTTGCTGTGGCAGGCGGCACCCAGGTCGCTACCCCTGGAAAGGCTCGACCACACAGGCGGCTGAAGAGATTCGTGGCACAGGTGGGATAAGGCAACTCAAGATCTGGATAGCAGGAAGTCAGGACAGGTGGAACAGAAGCGTTGTCAGGAACGTAGCAAATGGTCAGTAGGCAGGCTGCAAAGGAGCCAGGTCAAGGGTATGATACACGACAAAGCAATACACAGGAATGCTTTCTCTAAGGCTCTAGGGCAACAAAGATTCAGCGAGGAAGTGTGGGAGGTGGATGAATTTATCAATGAGCCACAGGTGTTACTTCACTAATGGGCGCACTGGCCCTTTAAATCTCAAAGCTCCGGCGCGTGCTGTCATGTTAATTATATGCCCCATAAATGAATCGCTATGTTTAATAGCATGATGTCGGTCATTTTGTGTATAATCTAAGTAGCTCACAATTCTGAAGTTTCAGCTCTACAAAAAGTGCCACCCTGAGAGAATACTTTTTGTCTCCTTAGATATTTATGGCTGTTTAGATAATGAGTCTTTGTACAGGACTAGTGAGCCAATCTTGTATCTATGTTATTGTAACTAACAATCAATTACCAAGACTAGACAGACAGAGAGATTCACATGCCTGTGTGAAAGAGACATCCATGGTATTATCTTTCTAATAAATTTGGATGTCTAGGTAGGCTCCAAGATGTCTATGAGAATCCATGTTTTAATTACGTATAGATATTAAAAATAATCCCTGGATTGCTAATTATGGCTCCATATGTCAAGTGTGGAATGTGAGTTTGAAATCAACATTGGACAGTTAACCCTTAATGGTAATGATGCTAATTGTTTATTCAATAGCACCCCCTAGTGTATGGGTAGTTGACATCACAGTGACAGGAAAGGCATAATGGGTGATATGTTCAATGCATTCTGGGTATTATAGTGATGTCATAGTCATTACCATAAGTACACGCCTGACCTACATTCATTGGGGAATTCCAATTTAGGAGGGTGTGTCTAACTAATTAGAAAGTCTGGTAAAACAGATGTTGGGGACTGTAGACTGTGAACTGTACTGTACTGTACTCTAAAGAACACAAGAAGACACAGGAAAGAGATCCAACCAGGTGGGAAAGCCATGTGAGATCCCAGCAAGACATACTGATCATACTGTACCAGACCAATGGCTATCCTTGATGATGAGATGGATCGTTCAGTGTTCATCAGAGCAGAAGCAAGGTTCTTACATAGACTTGGTAAGAGACACAAAAATGGTATCCCATTTAAGACTAATTGGGATAATGTGGATGGAAATATACCATTTAGATTGGCAAATAAATTAATTAAATAAAACAATTATCTCCATATTGAGATTATAGTTTTAGGCTATTGTGAGACTTCATTCTACTTACATAAGAATCAGGACTCATAATCTATCAAAGCATGAAATAATTGCTTAGACATTGATATAATTCCTACTTGCCAAACTAAGTGTTATAAGTTTATTTCCCACACAGGAAACTTGCTTCAAGTTCTTCCTCCTAAAATATAGTCTAGCGAGATCATAAAACTCTGCTATTGTATGGAAAAATAGTCCAGAATGGGGTGGAAGGACATCATAGTTCTTCCATATTCTTAGATGTATTTGTTCATTCTTGGAGCCATGTGATTTGTAGTTGGTTACAAGGGGGCGGGGAGTGTATTTAGCATTCCATATTGATCTGTCTATGATAGATATTGCCCATCTTAATATCATGAGGTTCCTCTGGATCGAGTGATATGCAACCTTTTTCTTGTATGATATCCATAACCTAGTAGCTTTTGTTTCATTTCACTCGCTCTGTGCTGTAATGATAGTGCAGTGCCGCAGCGGGACCGCGGCGATCTGACATCTTATCCCCTATCCTTTGAATAGGGGATAAGATGTCTAGGGGCAGAGTACCACTTTAAGCTTTAATGTCATCTCGTCATAAAAAGAACTTAATATCTGAGGAAATAGTTGGACTCATATGTGAATTGCATTGATTGTCTCGGTCTACAATTCTCCTAGGTCATAATTTTGATGTTTTTAATAATTTTCATAATTACATATTTTTTCATAATTAATACTTTTTATGACCATAATTAATAATTGAGTTATTACCGCACGACAAGATGGAGGCACTGCTGAGATATTATTGTGAGATGACATTAAGGATTTAACTCTTTTTGTTTGGAAGTCATTTTGCAATATTACTAATTGTGGCTGTGTTAAACTAACTCTATGTTATTCCATGCTAAGCATTGCATTCCATTGTGTTAGCAGTGGCAGGGGGTGGTTGGGCCATGTGCAGTTTGGTTATAGTGTTGAGCAGCATAGGCCATATTCAAATTTGCGATATTTCACGAATATATGGACGAATATTCGTCATATATTCGCTAAATTTGCATATTCGTACTATTCGCGTTTTATTTTCGCATTGCGAATATTCGCGAGCAACACTATTTGGTAATTGTAAACTGTTCTAATGAGTATGCCATCTAGTGGTTGTTAAGGTAATAGTGAGTCCAAAATTGTCATGTATGTCTTTGCAGGCATCAGAATGCCTAAAGCCAGATCACGTATACAAACCCTTAGAAGGGCGTGGTCTATACATAGTCAATATCACTGCCTGGTATTGAAGGGGTTAAACCCATACCAGAACCACGGATGAGTTTGTTGCTATGAGGTGTTATTATACAAATGCAACTACAGTATGACAAGTAAATCAAAAGCAGGAAGTTGTTTTGTCTATGCTAAACACAATTGATTTTTATCGCCTGAAATTAATTGTAAAATTGATCCAAGATGTTCAAGATGACATAGGGAACAGATTTAGGTATCATTAGCCTAGGCAGTAGGGTCTGGTTCTAGTTCTTTGACTCAGAAACCTTCCTATTATTTCCTGGCCCACCATCTCCAATAGTTGGAGATTTACCCCCATAAGTGTAATGTATGTAACAACAACCTTTAGGGGTCGCCCCCCAAGGGGTTAACCCTAAACTAGAAACCCCCCTTAAAACTAAATTTTATTGAATCATTTAAAATGTATGAGCTGCGGTGTTGTGGTTAAAAACACAGCTAGTAGTTGCTTAAATAATATGCTTGCATCCTATAACTTCTTTAGTAGTGATATTGTGCTTTGATGGCACTAATCTGCGGATGCCGCTGTATTGACAGAAAAGCACTGATAGCTGCTAGTTAAAATGTGAATAGCCCTCCGCTTCCCGACGTTTGGTTGGATAAACCAACTTTATCAAGGTACAGAGGCTAAAAGCCTCTCATCATCCCCATAACCCCCCTGCACCTCTCATCACCCCCCATAACTTCCCCTGCACCTCTCATCACTCCCATAACCCCCCTGCACCTCTCATCACCCCCATAACCTCCATGCACCTCTCATCACCCCCCATAACTTCCCCTGCACCTCTCATCACCCCCATAACCCCCCTGCACCTCTCATCAACCCCATAACCCCCCTGCACCTCTCATCACCCCCATAACTTCCCCTGCACCTCTCATCACCCCATAACCCTCCTGCACCTCTCATCACCCCCATAACCCCCCTGCACCTCTCATCACCCCCATAACCCCCTGCTCCTCTCATCACCCCCCACCCCGCACCTCTCATCATCCCCATAACACCCCTGCACCTCTCATCACCCCCATAACTTCCCCTGCACCTCTCATCACCCCCATAACCACCCTGCACCTCTCATCACCCCCATAACCCCCCTGCACCTCTCATCACCCCCATAACCCCCTGCACCTCTCATCACCCCCATAACCCCCCCTGCCCCTCTCATCAACCCCATAACCCCCCTGCACCTCTCATCAACCCCATAACTCCCCTGCACCTCTCATCACCCCCATAACCCCCCCTGCACCTCTCATCACCCCCATAACCCCCCTGCACCTCTCATCACCCCCATAACCTCCTGCACCTCTCATCACTCCCATAACCCCCCCTGCACCTCTCATCAACCCCATAACCCCCCTGCACCTCCCATCAACCCCATAACTCCCCTGCACCTCTCATCAACCCCATAACCCCCCTGCACCTCTCATCACCCCCATAACCCCCCTGCACCTCTCATCAACCCCATAACCCCCTGCACCTCTCATCAACCCCATAACCCCCCTGAACCTCTCATCAACCCCATCCCCCATAACCCCCCTGCACCTCTCATCACCCCCCCGCACCTCTCATCACCCCCCCGCACCTCTCATCACCCCCCCCGCACCTCTCATCACCCCCTCCCCCATAACCCCCCTGCACCTCTCATCACCCCCATAACTTCCCCTGCACCTCTCATCAACCCCATAACTCCCCTGCACCTCTCATCAACCCCATAACCCCCCTGCACCTCTCATCACCCCGCCCCCCCCGCACCTCTCATCACCCCCATAACCCCCCCGGCCCCTATTATCACCTCCACAACCAACCCCCCCCCCCTCCCCTTGGCTGCCGCAAGTTTACTTACCCTGCCGGGGATCGATGCATCGGCGTGAGGCGGCTGCTCTTGTCACTGCACGGGGGAGGATGAAGAAGATCGCACAGGACGTAGGCAGGGACAGGTCAGGTGATTGGAGTAGACGTGCGTGCCTGCGCGGGGCACGTGGCGTCTCTACTCCAATCAGCCCTCGGCCTGTCCGGCCCTGCAATGATTCTTAAGGGGTATGAGACAAGCCAGTTTAAAAAAAAAAAGCGAGCTGTGTCGGCCGCCGGGCGCCCCTGTTGCTATGGCGCCCTGTGCGGCCGCACAGCTCGCACACCCCAAAGGCCGGCCCTGACAGTGATTACAATATCAGCAAATAGAAAATATACACAGCGTTTCTAATATATGAATGAGCCTGAAGGTTCTGCCACAATGTAGCCCTGCCTGCAGCGAAGGAACTTTGTAACAATTTATGCTAAAATTCAGGCAGGTTTACAATTCATACAGTAATTCACACAGGGTCCTATAGCGAAAAAGCGATACTTCTAAACAGTGACATACTCACCCAAAAGATACAATTCAAGGTTAGGTAGGAACATCTTGCCGGCATGTAAACTGGTCATCTCTTGATTTGGGGAGAAAGAACAACAATCACAATATCACCAACGGCTTTTTGTACAAGAATGAACCCGACGGCCGCGCTGTGATGGGACTCTGCTGACAATTAGGAAGTCAGGCTGTGATTGTGGATGTTGCGGGTCACTGCAATAAAAAGTGAAAAAAATCACACCATCTGGCCATTCATTGTTGACCCAACCCCTTACACAGCTCACTGCGTATATCACACGAGCCGGCACTCTAAGCAAAGTGCTGCATATATTTATCAATTACATTGCCGGTATTCAGAACAGCGTATATATATACACATACCGATCACATTGTTTTATTCTTTTATCTATTTATGTACATTATAGTAGTTTTATATGTTTATGTTGTTGGATTACGTCAACACAGGAAGGAGTGTCAGTAACCGTCACCAGAGTGGGCAGTTCACACGGGGCGGTCTGACACCCGTCCTTTTCTCGGGTTTTTCTGTTTTAAATCAGTGTCTATGTGATGTTATTTTTAGAAGCCTATGTTCATTGACAAAGAGGCACATGCCTCGAAACGCATTTGAAAAATTGGGCAATCATTAAAGATATTTTATATTCAATACCTGATGCCGATCCTATCTCTGCGGTACGCGCCTGCAACAACCCGGACCTTTTCTTCTATCTTCATTTGATGACCTCAATCAACCAGGGGAATCCTGGCCTGATTCCCTGGAGGCAGCACCGCTGTAACATCTGATCACTACGCTGCATGGTGGTTGTGTCTGGCACACAACCACATCAGGTGAGCACACATCTACACATGTGCACCTGTCATATTGTGCATCACTCTTGCCACAGACATACTGTCCTTAGAGGAAACTCTGCTCTTTCTTTTTTGTACATTAGATTTAAAAATGTATTGCAGGATTTTAAATATATAAATCCCGGGGGGGGGGGGGGGGGGGGAAGGGGGGGGGGGGTTGGTGCTGGACAGCAGAACGCTGTTTCCAAACACTTTTGCAAGCTAAGTCTGTTTGTATAGTAAGTGCTAAAGTAAACTTACCAGCCCTTTGTAATCTAGAGGGGGGAGAAAAAGTTGTATGTAAATTCCCTCTGAAAGGTTGTGACGCTGTCGACCCCATGCTGATAGAGCAGAAGGTGGGGGTTTCTCTAAAAATAATTAAATTTTGTCTCTGCTGATAGATATTTCTTTTGGGCATAGTTAAATTCTTTTGTTTTTGGCCATGGTATACTTTGATAATGTGTAAGATTACTGTTGTATTTCTTAAAGGGGTACTCCGCCCCAAGCATCTTGGGGGATGTCAGATCGCGGGGGTCCCGCCACTGGTGACCCCTGGGATCTCCACTGCAGCACCCCGCTTTTATTACTGCACAGAGCAAATGCGCACTGTGCGTAATGACGGGCAATACAGGGGCTGGAGCATCGTTACATCATGGCTTCCCACCCTCATGACATGATGGTCCACACCCTCAATACAAGTCTATGGGAGGGGGCATGGCGGCCATCACGCCCCTTCCCATAGACTTGCATTAAGGGGGCAGGCCGTGATGTCACGAGGGGCGGAGCTGTGACGTAACGATGCTCCGGCCCCTGTATCACCAGTCATTACGCACAGAGCGAGTTTGCTCAGTGCTGTAATGAAAGCGGGGTGCTGCAGCAGAGATCCTAGAAGTCCCACGATCTGACATCTGACCCCTATACTTTGGATAGGGGATAAGATGCTAGGGGCGGGGTACCCCTTTAATCCAATTGTTAGTTGGAATTATTTAATGAAATACTGGTCTAGCTTTCACTTAAATACCCGCCTAGTTGTGGATGTAAATAATAGTTTTTGTCACTATAAAATTCCTTAATAGGCAAATTCTGCAGATCCAGGATGACATTTGATGAAGTGCCATCATTTTGAGATTGTATGCACTATAGCTAAATTGGAAGGCTGGTAACTTGTATAATTCTATATTGAGTTTATATTACCAAAGTATCATTAGATTGGTCATGGTCTTCTCACTCAAGGCAGATATCCGGTAGCCATGGTATGCATGGTAGATATATATGTGTTTTACTTGTGTTCATATATATCCCAGCCAGTTAGATTTCCATCTAGTATTGTTTTTTTTTTTTATGTTACTCGGTTGCCATAGTAAGATTATTGTTAATGCTGCCATATTGTGTTTTGGTACGGATTGATCTTTCTTGTTGCATATTTTCTGTCCACAATATTTATGCTTATATATTCTGTAGTCATCTATATTGGGACAGTATCATACACTATCTAATTTTTTAGGGGAGCTTAGTATTTAATCCATTGAGGGGGGTGCAGTATCATACCATGACAGTATCTAATTCATTTAGGGGGCCACAATATTTAACCCCTAAGGATGCAGGTATTTTAAATGTTTGCACTTTCATTTTTTCCTCCTCCCATTCAGAAAATTATAATGCTTAAAATGTTTCACCTGCAGACCCATAGGAAGGCTTGTTTTTTTGTGCCACCAATTTTAAATTGTAATAATATCAATCATTTAATAACATAATCTATAGAGAAACAAAACATTTTTGTGGGGTGAAATTGAAAAATAAAACACGCACTTTTGTATGTTTTGGGGCTTCCGTTTCTACGCAGTGCATTTTTAGGTAAAAGTGACACCTTAGCTTTATTCAGTAGGTCCATACAATTACCACATTACCCAAGTTATATAGTTTTTTTTATTTTTTTATACTTTAAAAAAAAATATTACTTTTTGTGAGTATGTTTAAAGTTGTCCTCTTCTGACCGATATAATTTTTTTTTTCTTTTTTCATATACGGGGATGTGTGCAGGCTCATTTTTTGCACTGTGATCTGTAGTTTTTATTGGTACCATTTTTGTTTTGATTAGACTTTTTAATAGCTTTTTATAAAAAATTGTTATGGTATATGAAGTGACCAAAAATTAGCATTTTGGGACTTTGGTGTATTATTAGGTGTACAACATTGACCATGCAATTTAATTAACATTACATTTTAATAGTACGGACATTTACACAGGCGGCTATATAGCATATGTTTAGGTTTATTTTTGTTTACATTATTTTATTTAAAATATGGGAAAAGGGGAATGAATTAATTAGGTGAGGGGTTAATCCAAGTTAACTTTTTTCACTATTTTTTAGTCCCCATAGGAGACTATTACATGCAAACACTGACTAATGCTGCTTCATAGCACAGCATTGATCAATGTTGTTGGCGCTCCATTGCTCTAGGCTGCTAAGGAGGCAGATAAGGGTCCTCCCACCGTCCTCTCAGCTGATCGGGACTTTTTGATTTCACCGCGGGTGTGCCAATCAGCAGCTGAGATTGTTTTTTTTTTGCCCCACAATCAAAGGTGAAAGGGTCGGCGATGTCAGACATTAGCCACGGGTCCGGGCTGCTGATAGCAGATGGGACCAACTGCCTATGATGCATGCTCAGCTGCCCCTGTGTGCTCAGCTGCCCCGGTATGTCTCTGTGAACACCATGTCCCCTCCAATAGACTTGTATTGAGTGGGCAGGACGTGACTTCATGATGCCCCGTCCCCTGCATTGCCCCGTCATCACGCACAGAGCCAGTTTGCTCTGTAGTGATGATGGCGGGGTGACGCTGCAGAGATTGCGAGAGTACCCCTTTAAAAGGTTCTTCAAAAAACAGCACCACTCCTGTCCTTAGGTTGTGTGTGGTGTTGCAGCTCAGTTCTATTAAAGTAAATAAAGCAAAGTTGTAATACCACACACAAGCTGAGGTCAGGTGTGTAGTGCTGTTTTTGGAAAAACATTTTCCTATACCTAGATAACCCTTTTAGAATCAACGGCTAGATGTCACTACAGGACAAAGCTGACAGAAGCCACCTGTGGGTCGGGCAGTCTAGAAATGTTTGCTAGGCACAAGAGAACCTACAGCTTCCATTTTGGATGTGTTAGATGAGGGATGTCAGACAGGGCCAGCATTAGGGGGGGTGCGGCAACCTGGGCAATTACCCAGGGACCCCATCCAAAATGGGGCCTCCTAAACAGCTTTAGGTCCATATAGCCTCAAAGCTGTCAAGGCTGCAGAGAGCCCATACACAGCACACACTTACTTTGGATCTTCTGGGAACTTTGATGACATCATCAGGAGTTCTAACCTATAGGAGTCATCACAGGTCCTGGCAGATCTAATGTAAATGTCTGTGGGCTTTTACATTGGAGATAGAAAAGAAGTAAAAGGTAACAGGGGAAAGCATGGTGGGGAGGGGGGCTGCCATAGGTATCAGTGTGTATTCACACCATAGAAATTATATATAAAGCGGCACAATAGAATCATTAACAGGCATTGTATAGAAGCATAGAATGTGTCAGCAGATAAGAACCATTTGGCCCATCTAGTCTGCCCAATAATCTGAATCCTATCAATAGTTCCTGGCTCTATCTTATATGAAGGATAGCCTTAGGCTTATCCCATGCATGTTTAAACTCCTTCACTGTATTTGCAGCGACCACTTCTGCAGGAAAGCTATTCCATGCATCCACTACTCCAGCGTTCTGTATAGCGGCATGAGCACTACTCCTTTCTATAGCTTATACCTCTCCCTATACATCCAAGCATTCTGCTAGCATTTCCTACTGCTCTATTACATTGTCTTCCTACCTGTAAGTCTTCTGAAATAATTACTCCTGAATCCCTTTCCTCAGATACTGAGGTCAGGACTGTGTCAAATATTCTATAATCTGCCCAAGGGTTTTTACGCCCCAGGTGCATTATCTTGTACTTATCCACATTAAATTTCAGTTGCCTGAGCACTGACCATTCTTCTAGTTTGCCTAAATCCTTTTCGATTTGGCATTTCCCTCCAGGAACATCAACCCTGTTACATATCTTTGTGTCATCAGCAAAAAGACATACCTTACCATCAAGACCTTTTGCATTATCACTAAAGAAGATATTAAACAAAATGGGTCCCAGTACAGATCCCTGAGGTACCCCACTGGTAACAAGACCTTGCTCTGAATATTCTCCATTGACTACAACTCTCTGTTGTCTGTCATTCAGCCACTGCCTAATCCACTCAACAATATGGGAGTCCAAGCTCAATGACTGTAGTTGGACAGTGTCAAAAGTCTTACTAAAATCTAGTATGGGATGTCTACTGGCCCTCCGCCATCTCTTAATTTAGTCACCCAGTTAAAAAAATCAATAAGATTAGTTTGACACGATCTCCCTGATGTAAACCCATGTTGTTTTTCATCTTGTTAACTTCTCCTTTCATTGTCATTTTAGCTATTTCTTCATTTAGTAGATCATCTAATTCTTTAGCTTGGCCAGGTGGTCTATATATCACACCTACACGAGTTCTGCATGACTACCAAACTGCAATGTTACACAAACTGATTCTATGTTGGCCTTTCACATATAGAGCCACTCCTCCCCCTTTCATTGTGTGGGGTGGGAATTTAAAGGGGTATTCCAGGCAAAAACTTTTTTTAAATATATCAACTGGCTCCGGAAAGTTAAACAGATTTGTAAATTACTTCTATTAAAAAATCTTAATCCTTTCAATAGTTATTAGCTTCTGAAGTTTTCTGTCTAACTGCTCAATGATGATGTCATGTCCCGGGAGCTGTGCATGATGGGAGAATATCCCTATAGGAACTGCACAGCTCCCGGGACGTGAGTCATCAGAAAGCAGTTAGACAGAAAAAAACAACTCAACTTCAGAAGCTAATAACTATTGCAAGGATTAAGATTTTTTAATCGAAGTAATTTACAAATCTGTTTAACTTTCCAGAGCCAGTTGATATATAAAAAAAAGTTTTGTCCTGGAATACCCCTTTAATTTAATATTTAAAGGGATATTCCAGGATTTATTTTTATATGACTATGCTACAGGGGCTGTAAAGTTAGTGTAGTTCATAATATAGTGTCTGTACTTGTGTGTGACGGTTTTCTCACAATTCTTATGTGATTTTCACTCCAATATTTATTTTTATCAGCATACAAAATGACTGTTGTCTCAGATTTTTCCCAGGTTGCAATGCGGCAGAGACCTGACTCACTAGTCAGCTGACAGGGAGCCTGTCTGCTTCAATGGGTGGAGCGATCACTTGGTGGGAAAGAGATCAATCTGCAACTAATGCAACAGCTGTAGGCACCCTGCACCCTGATTGAAAACCACAGGTCTTTGAATGGATGCAGCTCATTTATGTTTCAATGGGTGGGGTGGCTGATGTGTGGGAGGGAGGAAAATGGAATTATGGGATTTGTAGGCAAAAAAGAAAACTCAAACAGGAAATGCCAGTTCACAAAAGTTAGCCACAGTAATCTCACAACATAGCCATTTAGCCCCAAGACAAGCGCAGATCCTTCCTAAGCACATCCATTACTGCCTGCCAGGTACGTACAAAAATCCCATTATGATGGATAACCCCTTTAACTCCTTAAGGACACAGCCAGGTTTCATTTTTGCTTTTAAGTTTTTTCCTCCTCACCTTCTGAGAGTCATAACTCTTTTACATTTCCATCCAGACTCATATGAGGCTTGTTTTTTGCAAGACCCATTGTACTTTGTAATTACACATTTCATACTACAGTGATCCCTCAACATATGATGGCAATTTGTTCCAAATCAACCATCGTTACTTGAATCCATCATATGTTGAGGGATCCATGCAATAATAAAATAGGAAGTTATACTCACTTGTCCCCGCTGCTCTGGACCATCACCGCTGCCCTGGATCATCGCTCTCTATCGCCGTCATCATGTCCCTATGCACGCCGCTCCTATTGGATGACGGGACTGCGTGCGCGGCAACGTGATGACGATGAAGGAGATCGACAACCATACAGCGGAGCCCGAAGAGGACGGTCCAGAACGTTGGGGACTGGTGAGTGACACTCATTGGACCAAAAAGGGCACATTAAATGGCTATCCGGCAGCAGGTGAAGGAGTCTGCGCTGCAGGATAGCCGTTTATGCGATGGCCCCGACATACAAAAGCATTATATGTTGATGCTGCCTTCAACATGTGATGGCCTCTGAGAGGCCATCGTATGTTGAAATTATCATATGTCGGGGCCATCGTAGGTCAGGGGATCACAAAAAAATTTACGGCGCAACAAAAAAAATTTTTTTGTGGAGATATTAAAGAGAAAACTGCAATTTTGCCACTTTTGGGGGTATAATATATAAGCAGTGCACTTCACAGTAAAACTCTCATGTGCTTGTTATATTTTGTAGGTCAATACAATTAACATTATACCCATTGTAACACACTTTACTATTAATGTACTACTTTAACAAAATTTGTATATTTAAAATTGCCCTATTATGATCCCTTTAACTTTATTCTTTTTCCGTATATGGGGCTGTATAACTGTCTTTTTTTGCACCGTGATCACTTGGTTCCACTTCTGCGTATATGGAACTTTTTTTAAATCACTTTTTATTAAATTTTTCTGGGATATAATGTGACCAAAAACAGCAATTTTGGACTTTTTTTTTTTTTTACATGTACGCCGTTTACCGTTTGGGATCATAAACATTATGTTTTATTTTAATGGAACACCAAAAGCCAGAAGTAGACCAATGCTGGAGGACAAACTGCAATATTGGCGACACCAGGGGAGTGGTGGAAGGTAAGTTTAATTTTATTATTTTTATTTTGGCAGCCTGGGCATAGTGGATAAAAAAAAAAAAAAAAAAGGAAAATTTACTGAAGTTTTTTTTTCAGGGTATGTTCACACGCTCACAACTAGTAGCAGGTTTCCCATTGCAGGAAATCCACTGCGAGTTACACTACCATTCATTTTAACGCATCCACTGGCAGTCTGTAAATCTGCCCCTATTGCAGACTGTTCATGTGCCCATACAAGTGAATGATAACGTAACTCGCAGTGGATTTCCCGCAGTGGAAAACCCGCTGCTAGTTACAGGTGTATGAACGTACCCTTAAACACAGAAAATATTCACTATAGATCTTAGATTTGGTATATGATACACTTGGTTTGTGTTATGGCCTTGGATGCATTTCTGATCATTGGGATCTCAGGAGGTATTCATATGGTGCACTGTGTATTCTGAATCACTAAACAGGAAACCAAGAGTACTGTCCCATGATGTGGATGTCCGGTTACCTCTAATCCGTTTCCAATCAGTTTTTGGTCTAAAGTATACAACACTCAATACAACAGGCTGGCAACAATACAGTAGTGTTAATACAGGCATAAAGAGGTGTCAGGCTAGGGCATTATAATGCTATAAGAGACAGAACGGGGGCATTACTACACAATCAGGAGCACAAGGGTGGGCATTATTACAGTGTGGGGCGATAAGAGGAGAACTATTATTATGTGTGGAAAGAAATGAGTGCTATTATTGCTAGGGCTACATTGCAACTTTGCTTGTGAAATGGGTTGCGTGGTCAAAGATCACCATGTTGGGCTTGCTTTATCGTGCAGAATCACGGCTAATGTAAGAAACTGTGGTGACATGTAGAGAAATCTAGCAAAAATCAGTTCTTGCTCTTTAGGTGGTTTATTAAATGCTTAAAATGGCATCATAAAATGTATGGCTTTCTGTAACCCTGTAACCCCTTATGGACCAAGCGTTTTTCTGTTTGTGCACTTTTGTTTTTTCCTCCTTACCTTTTAAAAATCATAACCCTTTCAATTTTGAACCTAAAAAACCATATGAGGGCTTTTTTTGTTGTTGTAATGATAGCAGTCATTTTATCCAAAAATCTACAGCAAAACGGGGAAAAAAAATCATTGTATGACAAAATTGAAGAAAAAAACGCAATTTAGTAAATTTTAGGGGCTTCTGTTTCTACGCAGTACATTTTTCGATAAAAATGACAGCTTTCTTTATTCTGTAGATCCATACAATTAAAAAGATACCCTACGTATATAGGTTTGATTTTGTCGTACTTCTGGAAAAAATCATAACTACATGCACGAAAATTAATACATTTAAAATTGTTCTCTTCTGACCCCTATCATTTTTTTATTTTTTCATGTACAGGGCTGTATGGGGACTCATATTTTGCGCAATGTTCTAGAGTTTTTATCAGTACCATTTTTGTTTTGATCTTTGATTGGACTTTTTGATTGCTGTTTATTTATTTTTTTGTATGGTATAAAAAGACCAAAAATACACTTTGGAATTTTTTTTGCGCGTACGCCATTGACCATGCAGTTTAATTAACAATATATTTTCATAGTTCGGACATTTACGCACGCAGCGATACCACATTGGTTTATTTTTATTATGTTTATATATTTTTTTATATGGAATTTGGGAAAAGGGGGTGATTTTAACTGTTAATAAGTAAGGGGTTAATGTGTGTTTTAAAACTTTTTTTTTTAACTTTTTTTCTTTACACTTTTAGTCCCCTTAGGGGACTTTTAGGAGGAACCATTTGATTCCTCATACAGATCAATGTGGTTCCATAAAACCACATTGATCTGTGTGCTCTGCGCTCGATTGATAAAGCCTGGTCCTACCAGGCTTTATCATTCTCAGTGCAGGAACTGGCATGGAAAGAGAGGTAAGCCCCCAGGCTACCTCAGCAGTGGATCTTCCCCCCCGCGATCGTGCTGCAGGGGGGGGGGGGGGACGATCCACCCCACTGGACCACCAGGGACGGAACAAAGGCACCTTTAGCCGCCGCTGTCAGCTTTCACAGCGGCAATCTAAAGGGTTAAAAGCCGGCCGTGCTAATCGCCGCATGTCGGCTATTAACGCTGGCCCCCAGCTACAGGAATCTGGGGGCCGACCGGTTTGACGCGGGAGCGGCAATGGCACATGGACGAGTATAGACGTCCACGGTCGTTAACAAATTAATAAACCAACGAAAGGACAAAAACTGATTTTTGCTCGATTTCTCTACTTGTGCCCTTACAAGTGGCTGTGTCTCTAAAGCTGTATGTGCACTTCGTTCTTGCAGAGGGGAAGCTGAGCTGATTTGCACTGCTGTTACACTAAATTGGGTCACTTTGCAAACCCCCAATTACCGAAGCCAGAAATTTATCCTGGATGAATTATGTTTCTCATGTTGTAGTCAAAGCAATTCCATTTACTCACATTAGCTGAGATGCTCAAAATTCAGGGAGTGCAACATGGTGATCTTTGGTCACGTAGTTTGGGGGCCTCATTTTTAGTTTTGCCCAGGGCCACGCTTAGTCTTAAACTGGCCTTGGTGTCAGATTTAGCTATGGAGTCTTCTAGTTACGCCCCTAATGTCAAACATTACCCGATCAGTCAAGTTATGAAATTATTTACATTTTTGAACTTGAATGTAATATATAGTTTCCTATATGAGACCATGTCAAACGCACAGTGGGTTCATCATGATACAGAACGAATAACTTAACAAAGCATATTGTCTAAAAATGTAGATGTTTACTTTATAATAAATCATCAACACAGACCACATGACAGTTCTTTCTGTGTAACTATACAAGAGATTCAAGGGAAAAAAATACATTTTATTGCTCAAAATTCATATTTTTTTTTACAAAAAATACACATATAAAGATATATATATTTATATATTTATAATTTGTTTCTAGAAAACAGGAGGTCTGAATTCCAAGTTATCTATAAGAACAAGTGGTGAAAATAAGATGCCTTCATTGAAAAACATTTTCTTTATATATACACAAGGTCCCTTTGGGCGATACATTTTCTATTTTACAAAATACCAAAAGTGGAAGCCCTTGGAATGAAGGATTGTTAGCCAGTGAACAGGTTATATTTACATCACTGCCCCTTATCAGATGTCATCGTCTTTGGTGTAGAGCTGTTGACTCTAAGGTTAGGACAAGAAATGAGAGGGTTTCCCTTTAAATCATAAATCTGCGAGTGGATTAAGAACCAATGAACTCAGTAACATGAGATGCACTTCTGGATCATGCTATAGAATGCACAGATGACATATAGAGGTCACTTTAATATCCTTTTTATTACAGTGAGGACAAATTCAGTTTTCATCCTTGGAAATGACTTGTCCTACATACTTCACGGTATAGAGGGGGTTTCTACTATAATCGCTGCCCTATAGCGACCTCTAGTGTCTTTTTGAAGCCTAGCAAAGACCCAGTTATTACACCGCTGTGTAATTGAAAGCCTATCTTCTAACCTTTCTTGTCTATAACAATTACATTCTTTACCACACACACACTAATATATAATCTGGTATAAATCTGATCTGAAAAACAAATATGTATATAAGTATGTTAATTTTATTATCTATTTTTCTTGAAAAATGATAATTTTTTTTAGAAAGTGATGTTGGGTTTATAGGTATGTGTAGTCTGTATGTGATGAAATTCTGTTATGAAGAAATAAAATAAAATGGTTATTTATCAGTTTTGGGTGAAATAATCTTAATATCTTTGAATAGATGTAATATATAATATCTTAATGCAATAAAACCATAACACTTAAACATTTAAAAACATTAAAACCATTTAAAATGATTATGGAAAAATGACAGTAACGTTCTTTCTGGAGTTAATGGCACCTTGTAGGGGTACATTTTTGAATATTTTTTTTAAAGATATTTTTCTACACAGGTGGATATCCCAAATGTAACTATTAAACATGCCAATAATATAACTCCTAAACAGCACAACAACATGACAAACTATTAGAACTTCCGGACTGCAGAATTCTGTTGTAAAGGATTTTTAAGGTAATTTTTATACTTTGTGTCGTGAAGAAAGTATAGGCATCTTTTATGGACAGTTTGAGAATTCTTAAAAAAATTGGAGTCATTCAAACGTCAATAAAATTGCTAAACAACGACAAAAAATTTATGTGTTTTAAGGACATTTCTAACTGAAATATGTTGTTTACCAGTTGCTTGGTATATACAATTAGTATGGTTGGATTAATACTGAACAAGGACAAGAGATAGAAGATACCCTGTTTGACCCGGTTTTAGATTTTTTAGTTCACCTGAGGTCTATGATCATTTAGATGTTATTTGACATAATTATTGTTATTTTTATTTCTTCTTTTAAAGAAAATTCCGTTCTCAATCTGTACTAAAATTCCAAAATTCCCAACTAAATCTGCTTGTTACATGTCAATTTGATTGCAGATCTAGCTGTGAATTTTACCCCCAACAATTTACAAAAGTTAGGGCAAAAAAAAATAATTTATATATATATATATATATATATATATATATATTGTTTATCCCCCATTCACTTGCATTATTCTGTTTATTGTTGCAGTATTTTGATACAAATTCTGCAATAGAAATGCACTCTCTGTGCTGTATGGCAATAGAAATCCACATAGTAGGAATATCTCAAATTTTTACACTTTTTGCAGAAGGTTAATTCACAATCACAGGACACTGTGACTTGCGGATTGTCAGGATTCTATTACATCTCAGGATTCTTTTTGTATTTACAGGGGTAAAACCTTTTTTTTTTATGTGGCAAAGCATTCCAAGACATTGAAGATTAAACACAATCCTTTATCCACACCAGATGTTGGTAAAAATGAAAGATAAAACACATCCCCCCCCCCCCACCCCCGATCTCTATAATTTTGAAGTAAAAAAAAAATGCAATGCCATCCTTTTTTTGACACGTTGATAAATTATAGAGAATTACAGAGCTGATTCACTCTGTGGCTACAAACATGAGAATGAAGGGAGAGGAAAGTGAACCTTGAATCCGAGGGAGACAAAAAAAAAAAAAACACTTGTTTTTGATTTGGAGGACCCAGTGAATTGAGGATTTATCCAGCTGTTTGCTTTGATTTACAATACAGCCGCTTACGCCTTTGCAAGTCATCACACCTGACAGGGGTATAAAGTGTGGCCACGGAGAAGTTCGGATTATTATTTTTCTTTTTTCACTGAAATCACTTCAAAGATCTTTAGACCTATAAGATTGACAAGTATTGTGAATGTAGCTCGCAAAAGAGAAAAAAAAACCTGGCAGCGAATAAAAGAGAAACATCACAGCACAGTATTGGTGTAAATCCCGCTGCTTACCCCCTAATCCCCCAGATTTTTAACAGGACTTGTATCTTAGCTGAACCTATATGATGACTCTTTGTCTATGCCAGCGGGGCAAAATTTTTGTGAGTCATTGTGGGTAAGATTTGTGGTCAGACAAAAAAAATTGCCCCAGGTGTCAGAGTTTTGCCATAATAATCTACACGGTTTACAACATTAAATATATAACACACAATTGTTTTATTTTCATTGAGCTGGAATTAACCTTCGTGGGCCTTATAGAGTCCTTAGGCGGCTTCACACCATAAGGCATTAACCTTCTGCAGATACCAAACAATATACAAGAGTCTGAAAAAAGTGCATCTATGTGGACAGCGCAAATTTTGTCTGTGAAAGAAAAAAATTGTCTTTTAACAATTGCTGATCGGTCATATATAACGTGGACACATAGGAGAAAAGGACCAACACACAAACTGTCTCACAACTTATTGTAATATCTGAAGATTCCCGTGGTAAAAATTTCCACTGATATTGCAATGTTTGATCATATTGTCTCGATAAGCGTATTTTACAGCAAATAATGTCCATTCCCATTTCTATTTCTACACAGCCCATTAGAAGGTGATATATATTAAAATGTTCTCATCCTGTTTGTGGTGTGGTGTGAGGAGCGGTTCTCCATAGTGCAAATGAACAACACAAAATCCATTCATCCAATAGGGATTAGTGGTCATCAGGACATTATAGAAAACAAAATGGCATCTTCTCATTTCCAGCAGTGCCAGGCACTTATAAGTCCTGTTACATTTTATTTGTAAGTTGAAAATCATGGATCTCCAGTGAATGGTCTACATGAAGGGTCTGCTTTATACATTGGTCCACCGTGGACAAGTGGTCCTCATAAGTCTTTTACTGCAGTTCTTGTAGAGACGTAATACATATTCACAAAGTTGGCAAATTTGGCATTTATTAGTACAGTTACATTTCCAGCTCATCATGGAAAGTTCAACCAGTCCTGAGCTTCATAAATCAATTGTTGGATGCAATGACCCATGTGTTCAAAAAAATCCATAAAATAACCACAAGTTCCAAATAGCAATAAGGTGTTTTGTGTCCATTCCCTTGGGTTTTATCAAGTTACTGTGTTTTTGGGCAACGATGGAAGTGTCACTGGTATTCTCCATCAGTCACTCCTACCATCTCACCTGAGGGATATCTTTGGTCAAGCTTAGTGGTGTCTTCTTTGTGCATGGTCTTACATGACATCTGTATACAACACATTTGCCCAGGCAACTATTGAAAATGTTTTTAAGGCAAAATCCCATATTGATTCCACTTTCAATGTAGGAATAGATGACTACAGGTGGTGGAAATAGACAAAAAAAAAGCAAACTGCACCACTGTATGAAGAAAGAGCAGCAGCTTAAACCAATCTGCCAAAATAAGGGCTTCTGGTATCCTTGGGTCATAGACTCATAGGTCCATCTTCCTCCATTGGCTCTTCTTGAGACTCACTGCTGTAAGGTAAAATGGTGATAAAGAAATTTTACACATCAATATTGATTCTGAATTAAAATATCAATGCAGATTCTATAACAGAAAAATAGTAGTGCCCTATTTAATACTATTAACAACCAATTGACTGTAAGGGATGGTTTGGTCATAAATAGATGTTGTGACACTTCAAAACCCCTTGTGGTCTGGGGCAAGGAATGTCATATATGGATGTTATTTTGTTGGATACAATAGATACTTATGGATCACAGAAACAGAATCAAACCTAGAGAGGGTCAAGCACTACTGCCTTAATCCCTTTTTGTTTTTTTATCTTAGCCTTCCAAGAGCCATAACTTTTTATTTTTTTCCTTTAACATAGACATAAGAAGAGCTGCTTTTTTTTCTTTTTGATAAGCTGTATGTTTAATTGTACC
The DNA here is from genome assembly GCF_029499605.1 of Hyla sarda. Classification (NCBI taxonomy): domain Eukaryota; kingdom Metazoa; phylum Chordata; class Amphibia; order Anura; family Hylidae; genus Hyla; species Hyla sarda. The sequence continues at coordinate 104,335,139 of NC_079190.1, read as the reverse complement.
ATTTATTGCAGCATATTATGTATTGAGAGTGGAAAAAAACATAATTTAGCATTTTTAGTCAGTATGACTTGCATAGAATTTTTATGTTTTAATACTAAAAAATATTTTGCATCTTTATAATCTGACACTCTGACACCCATATTTTTTATTTCAATCAAGGGACTTATGTATGGGCTGTTTTTTTTTTTTTTTTAAGGACATGCTGCCATTTTTATTGGTACTTGGTATGTGACACTTTGATTGACTACTATTTAATCAATTATTTTAGGGAGACGGAGAAACCAGAAAACAGCAATTTTGGCATTGGGTACTTTTTGGGGCCTTCATCATGAGAACTAGAAATACTTAAATACGCCCCCTAAACAACTTCAGACCCCAAAATAACATTGCTGAATGGTTGATTGGGTGGCAGAAGGGTTTAAATGGATAGAATCGGAGAGTGTCAGCTGAAGTTAACAGCTGGTACCCACCACGGATGGTATGGCATATGGACAACTATTTAGAAATATAAAGAAACATACTTGCTCCCAGCAGCTGCTAGTGAAGTTCTTCCCACTGACAATGAGGCCAGGGCGGTCACAGTGTCCACTTCATCCCGGTCATGTTTTTGAGCTTCCAGAAGTGAGTATCCCACCTTAGATGCAAAACGTTTAACAGAGTTCCAGTATTTACCTGAAAAAAAGAAATGTCTTACTGAACTGTACTATACATTGTTTTTGAGTAATGTTATATATAAGTGAGAACACATCCTTTTTTTTTGAGAAGGCCTGCATATTGTTTACATGGCATAACTTTCTGGCACCAGTTGATTTAAAAAAAAATGTTTTATAATCCAACCAATATGTGGCATAAGGAGAATATGTCTAGCAAGTGGAACCAAATTTATTTATGATTCAGTGCATTCGCTGCCTATCTTGTCTTAAGTTTGCGGCTATGTTCAAAAAATGCTTATGGCTGATTTTCATGAGAAAATGACTGGGCTGTTTTTCAGCTGTTTGTGCATGAAAAATAGCATTTTTCAATAGCTGTAAATACCTATTTAAAAAAAATTGCTGTTTTTCGGGCAACAAAAGAGCATGTCAAATAATTGTACAGCTGTAAGAAATATGGCCATTAAATTTAATGTGTGCACATGCACTAACGGCCATTTTACTGTTCAGTTCAACCAAACTCAATGGTAAAAAAAAAATGACAATTTTTACCCATCTTTTAAGTGGTAAAAAGACTGTTTTACACCCCAAAAAATGGACTATAATATATTATTGAGTGGACATTGCATAATACTGTAATAATAAATCTGTCCAGATATTTTAAAACAATGGTGAATATGTCGCAAAAACTAGAGCTCCTCGTGCCCTTACAATGGGATAAAATGTGAAAGTTGACATTGAAAAGGCTGTTTGGCGTCAGAAGCAATTTCCCGTTGGGACACGTCCCACCAGTTTCAGAGACATATCTGTGTGTTGCTCATAGTCAATAAGATGCAGACGTTCAATTTTAAGTCAAAATATTTGTGAGAGTAATGAAATTATTTTTGGGGGTCTAGTTATTTGCGTACGAAGCACAAAAGCAGAAGACACTTTCATTTGCTTCACAAACCACTGGTCTAAATAAATAGCTGCAGTATATAAACGAAAACCATAACATCCAGACCATCCTTGTCTCCGAGAACGATCACTGCATGGGTGGGAAGGGGTGCGGTTTGAATACTTATAGGGTTCTGTTGAAAGTTTTCAGCAATCCAAGCCAAGTTGGCTTCCCAAGACATATTTTAGAGACCATTCTATAGCTGCTGATTTCTCATTAAATTCTGGTATTAATTGAAATGAAATCTCGGCAACATTTGCGACTGATTTATCACTCAGGGAGCCTTGTGACAAGCTCTTTGAAGTTAAGTCTTCCAGATTTGTGTGTAGGAAAGTCCTTTTGTGCTTTGCAGCTGCAAGTGCTTGCCACGCATTATAGTACTGAGCACTGCGTGGCAGGCTGTTTTCACAATGCTTGCTTTTCCAAACCCCCTACCCTTCATAAGAAGAAGACAACACTCACTTTGGACTTGAATGACAGTTTCTAGTGACCGCACAGCATTCTGATTTGGTCGCTGCCTTAACGTTTCTTCAGGGATGGGATCAATCTAGAAATTAGAAATAGCAAATTATGACTCAAATGATAAATATTTCCAGAAATAATAATAATAAATATCTACAAACTCTATATATATATTCAGTGTACAAGCATCTCCATAATTTAAGATAAAGTTGAGAATTTAAAGAATCCAAGATAATCTATATTAATATAACATGATCAAAAGGTGATATAATTATATACAGAAACAAACATAGGACTTCTATTTAAGGGGTTATCTGGAGGAGTTTTTTTTTTTCTTTTCAGAAAGATGCCCATGCTGACTGCAATAAAAATAAAAAATAAAGATATACATACCTTTCGCACCCCCTGCAGCCTCAGGTACCGCTGATCCCATTCTCCGGCGCTCTCCTTTTCCAGGTGCTGGGACCCAAAGACATCAATTTCAGCCAATCACTGGCCGCAACGATACTGTGCCTCAGTCAATGATTGGCTATTGAGAAATTGATATATTCGGCCCATCCCTGGTCTCAGCTGTTCTTCTTTTACTGAGAGTGCCACTCAGCTAATCACTGGTGGAGGCGGGACACTGCTGCAGCCAGTTATTGGCTGAGCGGCAAGTGACGTATTGAGCCCCATCACACGAAAGAATGGAGCACCGGAGAACCAGGAGCAGCATTGCGAGAGGAAAAGGGAGAGCATGGTAAGTATATACAGTGGGTCAAAAAAGTATTTAGTCAGCCACCAATTGTGCAAGTTCTCCCACTTAAAAAGATGAGAGAGGCCTGTAATTTTCATCATAGGTATACCTCAACTGAGACATAATGAGAAAAAAAAATCTATAAAATCCCATTGTCTGATTTTTTAAGAATGTATTTGCAAATTATAGTGGAAAATAAGTTTTTGGTCAATAACAAAAGTTCATCTCAATACTTTGTTATATACCCTTTGTTGGCAATGACAGAGGTCAAACGTTTTCTGTAAGTCTTCACAAGGTTCACACACTGTTGCTGGTATTTTGGCCCATTCCTCCATGCAGATCTCCTCTATAACAGTGATGTTTTGGGGCTGTTGCTGGGCAACACAGACTTTCAACTACCTCCAAAGGTTTTCTATGGGGTTGAGATCTGGATACTAGCTAGGCCACTCCAGAACCTTGAAATGCTTCTTACGAAGCCACTCCTTCATTGCCCGGGCGGTGTGTTTGGGATCATTGTCATGCTGAAAGACCCAGCCACGTTTATCTTCAATGCCCTTGCTGATAGAAGGAGGTTTTCACTCAAAATCTCACAATACATTGCCCCATTCATTCTTTCCTTTATCACTCGTCCTGGTCCCTTTGCTGAAAACCAGCCCCAAAGCACAATTTTTAGAAAAGGGAAGACATACAAGACCACTGATAATCTCCCTCGATCTGGGGCTCCACACAAGATCTCACCCTGTGGTGTCAAAATTTCCACAGCCATGCTTCACCGTAGGTATGTGTTCTTTGGATGCAACTCAGCATTCTTTCTCCTTCAAACACTAGTTGAGTTTTTACCAAAAAGTTCTGCTTTGGTTTTATCTGACCATATGACATGCTCTCTAGCAAGCTTCAGACGGGCCCAGACATGTACTGGCTCAAGTAGGAGGACACGTCTGGCACTGCATGAATTGAGTCCCTGACGGCATAGTGTGTTACTGATGGAAGCCTTTGTTACATTTGTCCCAGCTCTTTGCAGGTCATTCACTAGGTCACCCCGTGTGGTTCTGGGATTTTTGCTCACCGTTCTTGTGATAATTTTGACACCACGGGGTGAGATCTTATGTGGAGCCCCAGATCGAGGGAGATTATCACTGGTCTTGTATGTCTTCCATTTTCTAATAATTGCTCTCAAAGTTGATTTCTTCACACCAAGCTGCTTGCCTATTGCAGATTCAGTCTTCCCAGCCTGGTGCATGTCTACAATTTTGTTTCTGGTGTCCTTCAACAGCTCTTTGGTCTTGGCCATAGTGGAGTTTGGAGTGTGACTCTTTGAGGTTGTGGACAGGTGTCTTTTATACTGATAACAAGTTCAAACAGGAGCCATTAATACAGGTAATGAGTGGAGGACAGAGGAGACTCTTAAAGAAGAAGTTACAGGTCTGTGAGAGCCAGAAATTCTTAAAAAATCTGACAATGTGATTTTATGGATTTTTTTCTCTCTCATAGTTGAAGTATAGTGTGTTACTGATGGAAGCCTTTGTTACATTTGTCCCAAGCTCTTTGCAGGTCATTCACTAGGTCACCCCGTGTGGTTCTGGGATTTTTGCTCACCGTTCTTGTGATAATTTTGACACCACGGGGTGAGATCTTATGTGGAGCCCCAGATCAAGGGAGATTATCACTGGTCTTGTATGTCTTCCATTCAGGCCTCTCTCATCTTTTTAAGTGGGAGAACTTGCACAATTGGTGACTGACTAAATACTTTTTTGCCCCACTGTATAGCTTTGTTTTTGACTGCAGGCAATGTGGGCATCTTTCTGAAAAGAACCCTTCCACCAGACAACCCCTCAAACTTCTAAATATGGAAAAACTGCAACATCTGTGAAATGACCCTGATACCAACAACTATAACCAAGACGAAAGTTCACATCTCTCTGTCTTGTGCAATAGAAATCCATGATATGGGTCACTCATGGGATCATTCTGTTTTGAGCTATATTCTCTAAACTATATAGCTGTCATATAGAAGACATTCAAAATTTACCAACTGTTTGTATAGTATTAAGAAAATAAATAAAGAAATTTTGTGAAGAAAATATTTTAAAGGTAGTATAAATATAATGTATTTTAAAGTGCAAAAATTACCTCATTGCCAAGTAAAGCAGATACACAGGCTTCAGATGCATCACATATTGAGGTCAAGTCATGGCCACCTTCTAGGGCAAGCACGACACGGCCCCCAGCCAGGCTCATCAGCTGACGTGTCATGTGACCAAAACCTAAAACATATTTAAAAAAAAGAAAAAACATTCAGCACATATACATTAACCTTTAATTCACTATATAGATAATAAAAAATAATTTGAAGGTATAATCTGAGCTTACACTTAGCTGTTACTTTGTATCCTCCAAGAGGAGCTGGATGTCCTTCGGCTGCATCAAATCCAGCAGAAACCAAGACCACATCTGGTGAAAACTCATGAGCAATTGGCATCACCACGGTCCTGTTAGGAAAAAGACAGGTAGAATTTAGTACCAGAACTGGAATATTACAGGAGCATACTTTCTATCCAGAGACTCTGTCTATATACAATTGTCATGAGCTCAGATTATTTTGTGCATTAAAAGGGAAGCTCAATAGTACAAGCAAATAACACAAATAAAGCAATCACTTCATTAAGTAAATGGTAATCGCACATTTTAAGCTAGGTTCACACACCGTACGTTTCTGTAATCGTAATGTATTTTACTCTTTTATTTTACATTTTAGTACAGAGTATTAGGAATTTGAAAAAGCCTTTGCTTGCTTTGGAGTCGAAGCTTGGTACATTTTTCCAACCCAATGTGTGCTTCATCACATTCTTTACATTTCTAAGATGATACACATTTAAAAATAGTTTTGAGGCCCCTAAAGGGTTTCCTGACAAAACACGGACATCTAGTAATGCAAAAAAACCAAAACCAAAACAAATTATTTAGGAAAATAAATGGATAGTTGGTGTGGTTTATGGCAGGGATATCACAGACGCAACTTGCCACTAGTCATGTGTTTGGACTATTATTCACTATTCTAAGGACCAAAAATTTTAGAAAATTTTAGATGAAGAAGAGCAGTCGTCCAAAGCCATTAGTAAGAATCCAACTTTCTTTTATCTAAGGCAATAAGGGATCTGATAAGTGTCTATGTTTCCCTGGATGTTCATGCCTATTGGTTAGGTTCACATAATGGCGGCCTCCACTGTTTGTGGAACACAGGTGCATGTGAGATGAAGACTACATATCAGGTCTGAAAAGATGAAAACAAGGATCTGATGCCATGACTGACCACAATAACACTTGGAGTAACCTTCTCGTTGCCTAATTAGCTATCCCAAAGAGCTGATAATCTCACAAGAAGCAACACTCCATAAAAACTGCCAATGAGGAAATAAGGATTGGAAGCGAAGCCGTGAGCGTAATCATGCTTTCTTTGTGGAGAAAACCTATTTATAGAATGCCTTTCAAGTAAAGCTGATCCAGATGTAGAAAAGAGGAAAGGGGGTTGGTGGGCAGGATGAAACAAACTCGTAATGTGGATGAGAATTAAGGCACTGCTGAAGTCACAGTGAAAAATTACACTTTAACCCGTTCCCTTCAGACTGTGGTGGCACTAATATAGTAGCCCGTAGTAAAACGTAGTTCTATGCAGTTGCACAGTGGTCTATTGAAGCTAATACAAACCACACACAGACTATGAAAGTGATTAGTAATAGAGTGAAACATAGACATAAAGTAGCTTCCAGAATCTGTTTGACTATTCCTGCATTAGAAAGAAACCATAGCTATCCAATGGCGATGGAGATGACATCAACCAGTTCAATGTATGAAGAATCCGGAGTGGCTCAGCAAAACCAAGCAGAATAGGTCTAACTATTTTTTATCTATTTACCCCCTCAAGCAGAGTAAGAAGATTAAATAAAATGTTATCTTAATATTATATGGGAAAAGTTTTTAAAATAAAAAAAAAACAAGCAAAAAAAAAATAAAACTGATGTTAATTGGGAAGTTAAAGTTTACCTGTCGTCAACAAAAACTTTTTATATAATGTAGATAATACCATTATATGTATATTTGTGATATACATTGGTTAGAAATTGTGTATATTTTTAGGTGAAAAAATCTGTCCCTGCAGCTATTGCCTGTGTGTCTCTATGAGGAGTCCAAATATAGTCCAAATCCTGATGTATAAGCCAGGAGCATGTTATAGAGCCTCAGTGCACACTGTCCTGATTTTTCTTAGTGCACAGATCCCTGCTTATCCACCCTCACTTCCTGTATTTGGACTCCTCATAGAGACACACAGGCAATAGCTGCAGGGGCAAACAAATACACATTTTTTTACCAATGTATATTACAAATATACATATAATGGTATTATCTACATTATATAAAAAGTTTTTGTTGGTGACCTCAGTTACCTTTTCCATCAGGTCAGGTTTGTAAAATGTCTTCTCAGTTCAGTTCAGCAATGATAGTAACTAAGAAATTCACATATTCCAAGACAATATAAGGGATAGCCACCATTTGCCATAGAGGCTGATGCGTCTGATGGTATACATGATTTCTTCTGCAGGCAGGGCTTGGGATCCTATATTCAGTCCCCTTCACTATAAGAGGTTGGCAACATGCAAACACATAACATGGACTGGTTTGGTTTAGTGAAGCATTGCCTGCAGCTGTGTTTTCAGCAATGTAACATAGAAATACCATCAAACAGTGAAGTTTTCTATCACTTCCTATATCCAATTACACTACTTCCATGTTGATCACTCTACAGTTTCATTTTCCAGCTCTCTTTAATTTCCATGTAATGTCATCACCACTAAAGCACTTTACTTAATAAGGATCGGTCTTCAAAATTCTCCAGACATCAATAGTCATACATCCCTACTGTTCCTTTGCTGTTTTTTCCTTTCTTTTATCCCCCTTTGGCACCATTTAATGCCAATATGCTAAGGAGGGCACAGGACATCAATGGTTGTCAATAGGTAGAATGCTCAAATTCACACCCTGTTGAGAAGTGGACAGTAGTGACAACCCCTTGACATATACTCAAAGATGTCCATAGACTTCACTACTGCTTAGTTCTCATGAGGGTGCAAATGGGAATGTTATCCCCACTGAAAACTAAGTGTCGACCATCATGTTGACAGTCCATTCCCTCATGAGCATATTGGGCACCAAAAATAACATAAATTCCTAAGAAACAGTAGATGGGGATAGAAAGAAACAAATTCCAAAAGCAGTGGAGCAGAAGGGAGATATGACTCTCGACATCTAGAGTTTATGATGTCCTCTTTTAAGAAGTACGGTATATTACTTTTGTTTAACAGGGTTACAAATGGGCCTGAGGCTTGTTAGTCTAATTCTGTTAATTATTCTAATAGTTGTCTCTGTAGTAAAGGTGCAGAGCTAGATGAATTGATCTCTATGCAGTTCTATACTGTGCGAATATACAGCTTCATTGCTTTTGCACCTCTTTGGGGATTTAAAGACTAGGATAAATGTGTTAAATATGAAAACTGGGTATTAGTAACTACATAGAGAAGGAATAGGCAGCACTGCATATGACTGAACAATGATGTAAGCCTACAGCAGCAGAAGTTTTGTCAAGCAGTAGCTTTGCAGAGTTATATGTTACTTTAAAGGGGTACTCGGCAGCCCGAGGAAGTGCGCTTGGAGCACAGGAAACAGTTCTGTCGCTGCAAGGTGGCTCCTCTGCGTCTACTCACTTTGTCACTACCATGAATATGGAATAAAGATTGCTGCAAGTTAAGGCTTGGGTGAGTGCCTCCTTCTTTTCTTCTGAACTATCTGCTGTAGCGTTTCAAATTGGAGTGCACTGCCTCACGGCCTCCCTGGTGTGAATACCGGTGTCTTTCTCTGCAACCGACCGCTCATTTGGACTGCAGTGCCGGACCCTACGTTTTTCTCTAGTTTTGGATCTACACTAATAGGGCTCTGTGGATTCCTAATAGGATCTCACATGTTGACTTAGCATGTATTTATTTATTCTAAATACAAGATAAAAAATATAAAATGAAAGCAGCCATCTTCAGGGCTCTTTTAGCGAAAACAGTAAAAATATGGGAAATGTATTAACTAGTGCGTGCCAGCTTTCTGACCTACAAACGTCAACACGTAGACTGTAATTTGCACCAGAAATGGTTTTTCAATTGGACCAGATCTGTTATTAGCTTGGATTGTCTTTATAATATTTAATGTTAATGGACCTTTTGATATTAAAAAAACAAAGAAAGAAAAAAGATAACATTCTATGACACAGCAAATTTTCGGTCACATAGCACCTTTGAGACTTAAAGGAGAAGTATCATGCATAAAAACGTATCCCCTATCTGCAGAACCCCCGCAATCTCCTGCACGGGCCCTCTGCTCTCCCTGGGAACGAAGCGTCATTACCCCTGCACGAAGCAGCGGCCGACAATCCCCTACATATATCTCTATGGGAGAGCAGGAGATAGCCGGGGACGGCTCTCATAGAGATATTTGGAGGGGGCGTGTCTGCGAGGATCAGGAGGCCTGTGCAGGAGATCGCTGGGGTTCCCAGCAGTCAGACCCCCCGCGATCTAAAACTTATCCCCTATCCTTAGGATAGGGGATACGTTTTTATGCATTAATATCCCCTTTAAAGAGAACCTGTCACCATAAAAAAGCTATCACAACTATTGGCATCATGTTATAGAGCAGAAGAGCTGAGCAGACTGATATATATCTTTGTGGGAAAAAATTCTGTATAACTTGTAACTTATTTATTTAAATCCTTGCACTTTCTATTCTTAGGAGTCCAGTGTACAGTGTACAAGTTACACAGAATTTTTCCCACAAAGATATATATGTATCTGCTCAGCTCTTCCTGCTCTATAACATGATGCTGATAGATTAAAGGGGTATTCCAGGAAAAAAATTTTTTTTAAATAAATATATATATATATATATATATATATATATATATATATATCAACTGGCTACAGAAAGTTAAACAGATTTGTAAATTACTTCTCTAAAAAAAAAAAAATCTTAATCCTTCCAGTAGTTATCAGCTGCTGAAGTTGAGTTTTTCTTTTTTTGTGTCTGACAACAGCGCTCTCTGCTGTCACCTCTGCTTGTCTCAGGAATTGTCCAGAGTAGGAGCAAATCCCCATAGCAAACCTCTAATGCTTTGGACGGTTCCTGAGACAAGCAGCGGCGTCAGCAGAGAGCACTGTTGTCAGAAAGAAAAGAACAACTCAACTTCAGCAGCTGATAACTAGTGGAAGGATTAAGATTTTTTAACAGAAATAATTTACAAATCTGTTTACCTTTCTGGTGTCAGTTGATATAAAAAAAAAAGTTTTTTCCTGGAATACCCCTTTAAATAGTGTTTCTTAATAGGAAAGCTGTCATCACTTCCATGCTGCCTGAACCACCAGTCATCGGGTGGCCCCCATGGCTTCTCTTCACAACATCAGCTTTGATTGATGGATCTTACTCTATACCCAAATAGTAAGAGATCTATCAATAAAGGCCAGTTAGCAGGTTGTATTTTTGTTACATTACTACTGTATTATATGGCACAGATTAAAATTTAGTTTGGTGCTAAATAGGTTTTTGAGTTAAAATAAAATTTTATTTAATTTCATTCTCAGATTTATAAATGATGACCCCAAAAAAAAAAAAAACAAACAAACAAAAAAAAAAAACACCCCTGTGCTTCAGGATAAAGGCCAATTTTATACGGTAGTATTTCGGTCAGTATTTTGCATTAGGAAAAACTAGGAGTGGGTCCAAAACACAGAGCAAAATCATGATACTGTTTCTTTGTAGGTTCCACTCTAGATTACTATATATAATGCTGTCCAAAGTGCTGTCATGTCAAAGTGGCCAAAGGCACATAAGCACAAGAAAAAAAGTTATGAAACAATGAACTTGGTAAAAGCTGCAGGGCAGCATCGATTTCTTTAAAATCCAGTTTGAAGGGTTCTCTATTCATATTTCCTCACCCAGTCTGGCATTGGACAACAAGAGATACAACTACTTACTAGCAGTCAGGCTGCCAAGGCAACTATCCAATACCATCATGCACTGGTCCCATTATTTAGAACAGGCACCGTGCACAATACTCTTTGGACATCAGACAGTTGTCTTGGCAAAATGACTGCCCAGTGTGCTGTTACATCTCTCCATTATTCATGCCAGTTTGAGTAAAAAAGTATGCCTGGGATACCCCTTTATTTTAAGAGGGTACTTTCTTAGGGTATGATGCCCACTTCACAACACAACACACAAGGAAAAAGTGAACTGAGAAGGAAACCATAATATTCTTAGCATGTCAGAAAGCAGAGAGACAACAGGGTGGACCGGTGCTGGTAGTGAGGACTGGTGTTGCTCAATATTGCTTGGTAAAGGGCTGCATGCCACTCTCTGAGCACAAGTTAATTTCAGAGCACTCCAAGCAGTGTAAAACTTTATTAGTATGCCCATGCAGACAACACAACTGAATGACAGCCATATGGCATGATATACTTAGTTCACTCTATTTCAGCTATCCAAGAGAATGGTTATGTGTATGGCACACCTGTCGGATTAATAGTGCAGAGTGCATCGGGTCAGTCATTCCACAGCAACTCATGTTGTTTGTCCCTGTTAAGTGTATAGGTAAGGATACAGATGTCTAACTGGGAGAGGGCAGCACTGATATTGCCCAAATAATACCTGTACTGTGGACACCCAGAGGGCTTCAGTCCCCAGCTCTCCTCATCCGGCACTTTCCACCAGCACTAAAATGCACTACAAGGTCAGAAAAGACAGAAACGAAAAGGAGTGAAAAGTGGGAGCAGAGTAGATGAGGTGGGAAACCTAGAAAAAGAAGGAAAGGCAACGACAGGGGAAGGGTAGAGGAATACATATGGAGACTCACCTGAAGGCTGCAAGATACTCTGCATCGCCCATAGGGGGATCCAAACCTCCTGCCCAGGCAACATTCACATTGAAGCCCTCTCCACTACTGGCACCAACCTGTGATTAAGATCGCACATAAATTGATGATAACATACATATTTACATAATTAGCACAGTTAAGCAAAAGAACATATCTATCAAGTTCATCCAAGGTAGGGTATACGTTATACGATGAGGATCCTCATTCATCTGTGGGCTTGCGGGAATGTTTAAGGTAAATAGATCTGGTGTTTTAAGATATCTATAGCAGACAATTTTTGCAGGTGCTACTAGGGAGCTTTAACATGTTCTCATACAACATACTGTAAAACTACTGTGAGTCAAAAGAATATTGCTGCACATTCTTGCAACTTCTGCAAACTCAACCACCATGTTGGCTAGACATTCATGGCCGACAATTGTCTCTCCAGAATGGCATATCTCTGCACCAGAACAATAGGGTCCAGCGGTGAAAATGCAACATGCCCGGCACTTTTATTAAACAACATCATCCGTCAATCAAAATTTGGTAGGCTGCCATAGAACTTAGACAATCGGTCAAACCTTCCAAAGGCATCTTTACTCTTGGACTCCCATAGATAACATTCTTTTGAACCAAATTACTTGAGATAAGAATCCCACCTCGATAGACATATTCACTTTTTGTTATGTGTAGCATATGGAAATACTAGACTAAGAAAGCTATCATATTGTATACATTATGGGGCTAATATTTACCAACATGTTATCAGACAACTAAATCTCTGGCCATTGTAAAACACAACTCCCATCATGCCCTGGCATCCTGTTGCAGAGCATGCTGGGAGTTGTGAGCCCCACGTTGGAGACCACTGATCTACCACAGTTAACCCTGTTTTCTAAAACATCTGGAGCTTTAGCATGAACCCACACTTGTCATGTCGATTCAACTGCTACACCTTGTGGTGATAATTTTCACCCATGAATATGACTGAATTATAATATGTCAAAGCAGGGAAGATGCTAAATGCTGTCATTATAAGGCTAAGTTCACACATTGCAAAATAAAAAAACAAAAAATGGCAGTAAAATAGGTATAAAAACAGACATATGTTTTATCTAATAATATGTTCTATTAAAGTTGGCAGTTAGTATTGTTTAACAATTTGGCAGTGATATTGAAGTGATTGCCATTTATTTATTTTTTTTATAATAGAGGGATTTATCATGGCCGATGTTCCACACGCAGTCTAAACCAATCCCCTGCCAGTGTAGGATGTATCGAAAGGCAATTGCCAGCTCTGCACAAAACATGCCCATACCCCACAATCGCCACCCATGGCATGAAACAGGAAAAAGTCACATCATTTTTGCGTGCAGCTGGTGCTTATGCAAAAATCTGGCAGCCTTTTGCCCATTCGTTTGCCTGGCACAGCCTAATAAATAACTACTGTTTATACATATTTTACTGCCATTTTGCCTTTTGATTTTACAATATATGAACCCAGCCTTAGGCTATGTTCACACAGTATTTTGGTCAGGATTTTGCTAAGAATTTTTAGCTAAAACCAGAAGTGAAACCAAAACAAAAAAGGTGCAAGTCTTTCCATTGTAGTTTTTCTCTGTGTCGGTTCCCCTCCTGTTTACGTTTAAAACACTGAACAAAATCCTGACCAAAATACTATGTATGAACATAGCCCACCAGTGTTTTTTTATTTTATATTGTGGGAAAAAACAAATAAATAAATAAACAATACATCCCGTTAGCGTGTGTTCCCGTCATCTAACAATATCTAATATCTAAACTGGCAGACGATGGAGTAAGTGTGAAAAAGTTTGGTTATTTTGCACAAAACGCCCTTCATCATCCGCGTTGTCAGGAATACGTCTAAATAACATCTAGGTTGATAAGACAACCACCCAAAAATAACACAGGAGTGGACGGGAGTTTCTCAAGATAAAATGATTCTGACTGGCAATGTGAAGCTCCGCACTCCTTGTGCAGCTAAAAGGTTAACAGTTCAGGAGATAAACATTTTTTTTCTTGCATAGCTTGAAATGATGAAAAGCGAGCATTCTGTCTATCACTTTTATAACATTGTTTTCAAAGGAGTTATTTTGGGCAGGAACGTATATTTCCCATCTGTTCTGCATCTTCCCTCCCCGTTTCTTGCAAAAATCCTTTGTTCCTCAAAATATCAAAGTGATGATGATAAACTGTTTACAATGCAAAATCCTCTCAGCCCTTCATCCCCAAGAGTCCCTTGTGTAGTAGAGGCAGCACGTGAGCAGCCATGTCAATCCCAGCGTTGTAACTATGTCATCTGTCTACGATTATAGTAAAAAACTGCAAGGCTTTGCCTAAAATGTAAGGGAGTCTTACTACGAAGGGCTAAAAAGACTGTAGAAGCCAAAGCCTCCGTCTGTCTGCCTTGTGACGAGTGGTTAACCAGCAGGAAACGGGAGTAATGCTATGGATCCGAAACCACTGACAGGCTCGTGTCAAGACGGAGACTCTCCTCACCTCATCGGCGGCTCCACTCCCAGGAAAGAAGTTACCATCATCGTGTCGATGGAGGGAGATGTACAAAACATTGGGATCTCGGTAAAATACTCGTTGGGTGCCGTTGCCGTGGTGAACGTCCTAGTCAACAAAAGAAAATGAACACTGTGTGAGTCAAAAAGCACTGCAGTCAATAAAATGCTACGGCAGCTCCTCAAAGCGTGGATCGGTGTGGCAAATAGGAACCAAAATATACTATGCATAAATAAGGCTAATACATATTGTCATTTAATTGCAGATAGTAATGTCAAATAGGAACCAAAATAAACCAGATGGGCTAATTGACGTTGTGAATACGTTTGTGGTCTATAGATGGTGGGAATGGCCATAGTTATGAAAGTGAAATTATTAAAAGAACCAGCGATATTTTTGAATACACATGCCCAGATTATTAGTTTAGCCCATTGGTCCCCAACCAGTGTGCCTCCGGCTATTGCAAATCTGCAACTTCCTGCATACCCGGACAGCCGTTGGCTGTCCGGGCATGCTGGGATTTGCAGTATTGCAACAGCTGGAGGCACACTGGTTGACAACATTGGTTTAGCCCATAGAAACCCTTTCATGTTATGACTTTGATTCAAAAAGTTGGGCCTTGGCGTTTAAGAAACATGTACCGTGTTAGAATATGGCCACACAAAGAGAAAATGGCATGTATTTCCAGCAGCATTTCCACAGTAATATCTGCATTGGGAAATGTACACTAAAAGGTGTTGATTTTCTGTTGGATTATGTTTCGGATTTTCTGTTGCGGACTGAGCAGTTGCAGGTTCTGCTGCTCAGCATTTTCGGCACAAAACCCGCTAACACTGCAAATATATTGCGGCCTTTGGAGACCATAGAGGAAATCCACAATAAATCTGCAGACATCTTCACTGCATGTCAGTTTCTACATGGATTTTACAGCATGTGGCTGAGAATTTTTATATGTCAGATACTGAAAATGCTGCAGATTTTTTGAAGAAAATACACTGCTCGTGACCAAAATCTTACATAGATACCATGTGACCACTAAAACAACAGTTTTTTTTTTTAAAAATATTTGAATGTTCTATGTTATATTGCATATTAAATTTTATTTTTATTGGGAACTAGCAGTGTACCTGGCGTGGCCTGGTCTTTCTCTTATCTCATCCTCTGATCCCGACCTCATATCCCGTCCTTATATCCAATCCTTATATCTCAACATTATATCCTGTCCTCATATCCCAACCTCATATCTTGACCATATATTCCGCCCCCCTATCCCGACTTCATATCTTGTCCTCACATCCCGTCCTCATATCCCCTACTCATATCCCATCCTTATATCCTGAGCATATATCCTGTCCCCATATCCCGACCTCATATCTTGTACTCACATCCTGTCCTCACATCCTGACCTCATATCTTGTTCTCATATCCCAACCTCATATCCTGTCTTCACATCCCAACCTCATATCCCATCATCATATCCTGCACTGACACTGCCTGACGGACAGTTACTAGGATTTTTTAAATACCTGGGCAATTTCGGCAGCCTGAGAGTAGCACAATAATGAGATGTACTAAAAGGCTTGCATGGGACTTTAGAGCAAAAAACCCACCCTTGAATAAGTTAGGGTTAATTTAACTCTACCACTTTTTTTTACTTGACATATAGTTAACATGTGCAGTACTGTTGTCTTAAAACAAGAAGAGCAAGTAAAAGCACACTATGTCTCTTCATGCATATCATGGCCCTTTATAACCTACAAGTTGTAAGGAGTCATAATATGGTGCCCATAGCTTCCATATATAACTCTATGGAGGCACCATACAATAACTACAGATTGCCTTCGTTCCTAACGTATGGAGTTTCAGGGGCTCAATATGTCTCTGCATAGACTCAGTGTGCACATCTCTGCCGTGTGCATGACGTCAATTCCCATCCAGTAAAAATAAGTATACCCCACAGTGTAAAGTTTTTCTACTATGGGAGTCCATGGATAAAATACACAACAATGGGCCTCATTTACTTAGCTGAAACCGACCAGTTTTTGTCTGGTTATTATGGCGCAGAGTGTCAGACATGTCTGCGCCAGTCTGCGCCTGGAAAATCCGACAAACACCGACATTGCACTGTGAAAAGCCAAAATGGGGTGTGGTCTGCCGTGAATGGGCGTGGTCAGTCTGAAAAGGGGTGTGGTTTCACAACCTGACCGATTTACTATTGAATTCAAAGAAAATCCTGTGGATAAATGGCTGGAAATATCCACCTAGAAAAAGCTGGACAGAAAATGTTCCCGATTTTTCCCAATAGTAAATAGAGAGGAATCCTGCAAATCTGAAACAACTTGTCCCACTAGTAAAAACCCGACACTCTTAGTAAATGAGGCCCAGTGTGTCTACACTGTGGCATGTGTCAGAGGTTTAAGTGTGTAGGAATACTTAGAAATAATAGCCAATATCTCCAATATAAAGAAGAAATAAATGGTGAACAGATCCTTACTGTATGTATAAGCATGCCGTTTTACCCATTGGTGTACCAAAGACTATTGTAATAATAACATAGTTTTAATATCAGTGTTTTTTTATCATTTACATCAACAAACCCAGAAGAAACCACCAAAAAATGATATAATATAACATAAAAAAGCTCTTCACCATTCACACATGTATATCCACAATTTAAAACCAAACCAACCACTGGACCCTACGTCTTGGTAAAAAAAAAACAACAAAAACTTTAACACACAAATGACCACAGCTTCCGAAAAAAGCCTCAACTCCAGACTAAAAAAACAGGTTTGGGTCATGAGACATAGAGCCGTATCCCCTACTGACTACAGCCTAAGAGGATAATGAAATATTACCACAAGTGTAAGCAACCACAAATCACCTCGTAAGTGACACGCCACCAGTAACACAGCGCCACCGTAATTCCAATGCCTTTGCCAAACCAGACTCAGAGTTTAGTAAATTATACATTTCTGTAACTGAGCTTAGTGAAAGTCACTATTTCCCATAAGATCTGGGAAAAACAAACACAGCGTGTATTTTTTTTCCTTAAAGAATCCTTCAAGACTTTTTTTTGCCCCTAGCTTGATATCTTGCCCTCTCCTACTGCTCCATCTGTTTTATTCCAGCACAGCTGCATATAATGTATGTGTTGTATTACTGTAACTGGGCCATGTGATCACCCACCTGACCCACAGAAAATTACAAAATGTTTCCAAGCAAGTGTTTGGTCCTGCGTCAGCTGACTTCCTGTGAATGAGATCCCTCCTGTCAGCTCCAGACCATTTCCCACTCCTCCCCTCCCAGCTCTCTGTATGCTGCTGCTGTAATTATGGGATCAGGATATATAGTAGTTTTACACTTTCCCTGAGGCTGCCTTCACATGTTGCATTTTTGACACAATGTTCCTGAAACTGCAGCAAAAATTGTGCTACTTATAGCAATTGTGCAAACGACTGTAAAAATGTGTTATTTTTTACACAGAATTTGGAAAATCACAGTAAAAACAAAGTCAAAATGCAGTAAACAAATTTGTTAAAAATGCAGTAGAATTCAGTTTGTGAACACAGTCTAAAGATTTCATATCTTCATAAGACACCTCAATTCTGATTATAGGTCAAGTCACTTTCACCTCATGGCAATATTCCTCTAAAACATACTATGAATAAGAAAACACATAAAAACTGGACATAATGTAGGTCTAATCAGGTCATCTGGTGGAACTTGCAGGTTTATTGGATAAACTGCAGTGATTGGACTCCACTCCCTCTGTCTGCAAAGCCAGAGGCTTCATGGAAAATGTAGGCAGCATTAGGAAATCATTTTATTGATGAAATATAGATCAATGTTGCTGAAACCCAATGCCTTCCACATCAGATAAAACGGGTAAACATGAAGCATACACAAGGACCTCTACAAAGGTTGTCAGAGCATTCTGGCAGTTGTAGTTTTGTAGCTAGAGGCTGGGTCCAAAAATAAATGCCAGATAGGAAAGAGTTGCAAGAGACATTTTGCTATCTGGCGTTTGGCGGTACACCTGATGCTAGGAACAACCTCACTAATGGGTTTGACTGCGGTTTTCTACCATGGCAGAGGGGAACTATGCCACATTGCCAGCTATATGGGAGCAAGCATTTAAAAAGATGGAAAAGCATTTACCTAGGAAAAAACATCTTTGGTGCTGTCTAGTCTAACAGAGCCATGAAGGAGCAGTAAATCACCACATTTACTTTATTGATAAAAATCATGAAAACCGAAAGCCTATAGCAATGTAATACTCACCCAGTCCACAATAAGAATCTTCCTTACATCTTGTCTGTGCTGCAGTTGCTTAGCTGCGATGGCTACAGAATTGAAGAAACAGAACCCCCTGAAGAGATAATAAACCTAATGTCAGGACATATAGTAAGCATATGAAGAAACCCAGACATTCACTTATGAAGACGACATAAGAGAAACATCCTATAACGCCCCCAGACATAGTCGTGAATACTTTCATAGTGTCTCTCAGCAGTGTTACCAGAAGTTTAAATAAAGCATGTTCATACATGGCGGTGGAAGGATCCGCATGATGTCCTGGGGGCCTCACCAAGGCAAATCCATTCTGTAACCAAGAAAAGAAGGTGGGATGAGTAGTCTGGAGGATTCCATTTTTTGGTCAGATCCTTTTTACTTAAACTTTTTTTTCTCTTATTTTAATTTTTTTTTGTTACAATACAGCATCAACAAAACAGAAAAAGAACATGAACACCATAAACATTCCATCCACTTCACTCTCCAGTCACATGTAATGTCATGCAAAAAAATGTCATTTCATAAAGTGTCCTATATAAAAAAACATTGAAAATAAAGGTTCACACAGGGGAGTAATAAAAAGTAAGGCTGTGTTCACACGGCCATCTAGACCCGGGAAGGGTTCTTCTCCTGTCAAAAATAAAAACAAACTTAAAGGGGTATTCCAGGAAAAAACTTTATTTATATATCAACTGGCTCCAGAGAGTTAAACAGATTTGTAAATGACTTCTTTTAAAAAAAATCTTAATCCTTTCAGTACTTATGAGCTTCTGAAGTTTAGGTTGTTCTTTTCTGTCTGAGTAATCTCTGATGACACATGTCTCGGGAACCGCCCAGTTTAGAAGAGGTTTGCTATGGGAATTTGCTTCTAAACTGGGTGTTTCCCGAGACACGTGTCATCAGAGATTACTTAGACAGAAAAGAACAACCTTAACTTCAGAAGCTCATAAGTACTGAAAGGATTAAGATTTTTTAATAGAAGTAATTTACAAATCTGTTTAACTTTCTGGCACCAGTTAATTTAAAGAAAAAGAAAAAAAACTTTTCCCCGGAGTACCACTTTAAATCCATTTGTTTACCAGGAAGCATGTGGGGTCCCTTATATCAAGTGGAAGAGAATACTATGGCATACTATGCAAGAAAGGAAGAATGTCCAGCGCACACACGTGTAAAACCGAGCTGCTTTATTGCATGGTTGCCATAGGATACATCGGACACTCAGGTAGCGTGACGCGTTTTTTCCTGGAATACCCCTTTAAAAATAAAAAATAAACGGACAATAAGGGATGCAAACGGATGACATTAAAGGCTCATCCGTTTTCCATAGACTTCAATGTTAAATTTACTGTATCCTTTTTTTTCTTATGTTTTTTTTGATGGGAGAAAAAATACAGCATGCAACGTCTTTTCTCCCGTAAAAAAACAAAAAAAAAAAACGGGCGCAAACGGATGTAAAAGGATTGTAAAAAAAATCAGTTTACAAGCAGCAACAACAGAACCTAAACAGAGAAAAAAATAACTGGGACAGACGGCCGTGTGAACGCACCCTTAAAGGGGTACTCCGGTGAAAAACTTTTTCTTTTTAAATCAACTGGTGCCAGAAAGTTAAACAGATTTGTAAATTACTTCTATTAAAAAATCTTAATCCTTCCTGTACTTATTAGCTGTTGAATACTACAGTGGAAATTATTTTACTTTTGAAACACAGAGCTCTCTGCTGACATCAGGAGCACAGTGCTCTCTGCTGATATCTCTGTCCATTTTTAGGAACTGTGCAGGGTAAAAGGAAATCCCAATAGCAAACATATGCTGTTCTGGACAGTTCATAAAATGGACAGAGATGTCAGCAGAGAGCACTGTGCTCGTGATGTCAGCAGACAGTTCTGTGTTTCAAAAAGAAAAGAATTTCCGCTGTAGTATTCAGCAGCTAATAAGTACAGGAAGCAATTAAGATTTTTTAATAGAAGTCATTTACATATCTGTTTAACTTTCTGGCACCAGTTGATTTAAAAAAAAAAAAGTTTTTCACCGGAGTACCCCTTTAACTGTATGTGAAAACATGCAGGCTGTAGAAGAAAAATGTAGTAAATTTTTTAATAAAGACCTACTGGGAAATATTTTTTAAACCAAAAAACTACAATGCAATATTTTAAGGGGTACTCCACTGGCGAGAGTTTGGAACTAAATGTTCCGAACGTTGTTTTCGTACTGCAGGGGTCGGTCACGCCCTCGTGATGTCATGGCCATGCCCCCTCAATGCAAGTCTATGGGAGGCGGTGTGACGGCCATCACTCCCCCTCCCATAGACTTGCATTGAGGAGGCGTGGCTGTGAGGTCACGAGGGAGTGGCCGACACCCGCAGCGCGAAAACAGCACTCGGAACATTTAGTTCGGAACACTGGCCAGTGGAGTACCCCTTTAAAACATGCAATCACATGTGTCCATAGCCTTTAAACATACACTATAACACCACTTTATTCTATAAACACCAGATCACATACCTTCAGTTCTCCGGTAACAACTTTAAATGCAAGTTCTATAATGCTACCCGCAGCCCAGCGAGCGGCATTGGAGGAATGGTGATCGTTCCAGATGGTATCACTATCCACCTGTGTGAACAAAGTTCAGGTATCTGTAAGCTGGTGCACAATGTCATGTACAGAGATGAACTGAATACAGCAGTAGCCACTATACAGAAACTCAAACGACCACCACAATAATAGGACACCCTTTAAAAAGTCGTCTATGAATTTGAATAGGAGCCTCCTGACTCTTCTCTGACAACTGACGTCAGGAAAGAGAATGGTCGGGCATTTGGGATTTTCACAGCCAGATCTTTTTGTTCTTGGCAGTGGCTTGCCACCTCTTTTTCCCTTCCTCCATTTAGAACACTTTAGATCGGTCATGCTGAACATTCATGTGAATGGGGTTAATGGGAGATCTAGCTGTCAGCTAACGGTCAGCTGACAGCTATGGAAAGTGTATGGCCTTCGGCAAAATGGGGGATGCTTAGCGTGCACTGAAGTACCGTAATTAAAGGGGTACTCCGGTGGAAAACCTTTTTTTTAAATCAACTGGTGCCAGAAAGTTAAACAGATTTGTAAATTACTTCTATTAAAAAAAAATCTTAATCCTTCCACTACTTATTAGCTGCTGAATACTACAGAAGAAATTATTTTCGTTTTGAAACACAGAGCTCTCTGCTGACATCACAAGCACAGTGATCTCTGCTGACATCTCTGTCCATTTTAGGAACTGTCCAGAGCAGCATATGTTTGCTATGAGGATTTTCTCCTACTCTGGACAGTTCTTAAAATGGACAGAGATGTCAGCAGAGAACACTGTGCTCGTGATGTCAGCAGAGAGCTCTGTGTTCCGAAAAGAAAAGAATTTCCTCTGTAGTATTCAGCAGCTAATAAGTACTAGAAGGATTAAGATTTTTTTTTATAAAAGTAATTTACAAATCTGTTTAACTTTCTGGCACCAGTTAATTTAAAGAAAAAAAAAAAAAAAAAAATTTTTCCCCGGAGTACCACTTTAAATCCATTTGTTTACCAGGAAGCATGTGGGGTCCCTTATATCAAGTGGAAGAGAATACTATGGCATACTATGCAAGAAAGGAAGAATGTCCAGCGCACACACGTGTAAAACCGAGCTGCTTTATTGCATGGTTGCCATAGGATACATCGGACACTCAGGTAGCGTGACGCGTTTCGGCCCTGCGGGCCGAAACGCGTCACGTTACCTGAGTGTCCGATGTATCCTATGGCAACCATGCAATAAAGCAGCTCGGTTTTACACGTGTGTGCGCTGGACATTCTTCCTTTCTTGCATATGTTTGGACTAGTCCTGGTCCTGTCCGCGCGCAGAAGCCTGGGGTGGAGCTGGTTCTACTTGCTTGTACCTTCTATGGCATACTATAAATTATGTAATAATATGGGGGGGGAGATTTATCAAGACCTGTCCAGAGGAAAAGTTGCCCAGTGGCCCATAGCAACCAATCAGATTGTCTCTTTCATTTTATAACAAGGCCTCTAAAAAATGAAAGAAGCGATCTGATTGGTTGCTATGGGCAACTGGACAACTTTTCGTCTGGACAGGTCTTGATAAATCTCCCCCATGGAGTTTCGTGGGCCCAAACCATTGGCGTTCCAAAAGCTAATAACCTGGCCCTGTTGGATCACTATGGTTCATGGGGAAATCCGGGTGTGAACAGGTGTAATGTGTTCTCTGGACCATGTCTATAAGAGAAGAGGCCATAACCGCAGCATTTATAGCGTGGCAATGATAAAAACGTCAATGTTCTTCTTTGGCAATTTTCACATCCAGTTTTACACTGTTTCGAAAACCTTGTATCTGTAAAAATGTATTTTCTCCAAGTCACCCGGTAACCTAACTTGAGAGCGTCTCAGTGCATTACCGGAGGATGAACAGACTCAGGTTCTCAAGTGCTTATGAATAAAACACTTAATGATTTTGGGTGAGGCTGGATCCTGAAAGTCTGTGCCTGCCCGTGCCTCTGATCTCAATTATGGTTTGATTTTGGGAATAAACGCACTGGAAAGGAATTTATTTTATCTTTTTTTTTTTTTTCTTCTTCTTCTTTCATTTCCCGTGAAACATCTTGTATTCATCAGAGTCGCGTCAGCGCCAGGGAAATAACAAAGGAGACACGGAAAAACCTGGGGGATTCTGGGATAATCAAATGCATATGCGAGGCCTTAACTCAATCATCCCCTGAGGTTTAGATGGCCTGGCACTATGCTCTAGATGGGTGAATCAGTGGTGGGACTCCCATAATAGACATATTTAGATGCATTCCTATAATGTCCTGAAGAACCCTTCGTGGTCGTAATGTCCTCTGGTCCCTGACATTACAAAAAGTGCCTTCACTTGAGGGATGGAATGTCCAGCATTGGCTGTAAGTAACTTTTACAACAGTCAAGAAAGAAGGAATGTGTCTTCAGGGCTTCACATGTTCCATGTGTTAGATGAAAGGATCCCATATATCCCTGCAGGATAAGGTGGATGATTTCTAAAGTACCATTAACTGCATTCTTATCAAAGGGGACAGTTGGGACCATGCGCAGCGCTCTTTCCATAAAGAGGTGTGACGTTACAAAGCTAAACATCAAAGTGTCCTACTGTCAACGCAAACTGTGTGAGATATGTAAGTGCCCCCATCTGAGGAAAATATAGAGGCTGGTAGGATGACGGGAAGCAGGATCATGATACAGTGTGGGCTCCATATAGAACACTTGCACAATATCAACACTTATATTGCCTAATTTAACCAACTTTTTGGATGCAAATGATCCACTGGTGCATAGATAACAAACACAACATAAATAATGCATCAACCAAAATACTGACTGCCCAGTAATACAGCACTTTGCACACCACATAATTTGTCATATCCATGACTTAAAAGGGTACTCCAGTGGAAAACATTTTTTTTTAATCAACTGGTGCCAGAAAGTTAAACAGATATGTAAATTACTTCTATTAAAAAATATTTTATCCTTCCAGTACTTATTAGCGGCTGTATATTACAGAGAAAGTTCTTTTATTTTTGGAGTTTTTTTTATTTTTCTGTCCACAGTGCTCTCTGCTGACACCTCTGTCCGTAACAGGAACTGTCCAGAGCAGCACAGGTTTGATATGGGGATTTGCTCCTGTTCTGGACAGTTCCTGATACGGACAGAGGTGTCAGCAGAGAGCATTGTGGACAGAAAAAAAAAATCAAAAAAGAGAAGGGACTTTCTCTGTAGTAT